>NW_005360676.1:5305629-5309216 GCF_000412655.1 Myotis brandtii
GCACTCCTGCCGGGCAACGGGTGACAGGACGTGCTTTTCCGAATTAATGAGAGAAAACATTGATTCTCCTGCTGCCCACGAAGGTGGAAAGTGAAGTGGGGAGACATGTGGGGAATGAGCAAGGTTCCCTGTCTGGGGGTTCCAAATCTGCTGTTGGTTTCTTTCACCGCTGACTAGAGATATACAGGGTGTCCCCCCAAAATGTATACACACTTTGAATACCTACTAATTCCAATGGTTTTAAGCATAAGAAAGAAACAACAATGGAGCTGTTATCTGTTAAAAGTGTGGGCACAAACAGGTAGTTGGACATTCCCTGAGGGGTCTCAGATTGGAGAGGGTGAAGGCCAGACAGAGGGGCCCCTTCCCCCCGCTACCCCAGTGCACGAATTTCGTGCACCGAGCTACTAGTATATATATAAAAGTGTAAGTGACCATTAGGACCTGTTGGTCGACCGAAAAAATGGTTGATCGGTCGCTATGATGCACACTGACCACCAGGGGGCAGACGCTCACCAAAGGAGCTGCTGCCTAATGGTCAGTGCACTCCCACAGTCAACCTCCCATTATCGGCCAACCTACTATGGTCCATCCCCTCAGCTGGCCGGGTTGTCAGTCCGCTTCCATAGCAACCTCCCACGGTCCCTCCCCCTGACAGCTAGCCCAGATCAGGTCCAATCTCTGGCCAGACTGAGGGACCCCACCCATGCACGAATTTGTGCACCAGGCCTCTAGGATTTATATAATATACATTTTTTATATTATGATGTTTATATATATTAACAATACATATAAAATTTAACAGTTTTTCTTCTCTAACATCACATCAGGACATTCACAATCATAGAAAATGGTTAAACCTAAGCCACTACAGAATTAAACATGCATTTGCTACTCTGTAAAGCTGCAGATTTAATAGATGCAAGTGTAAACAATGATTTTAATTCCTCAATCAATTAAATATACCATATCCATGGAAACACTTTCCCCTAGATTATTAGTCTAGTTTCTGCAATTTAGGAAGCTATTCACTTTATCCTAGATTTCCCCAAAATGGAGGTTTTGAGAGTATGGCTCATTTCCTGGTACTATAATTACATTTGGTTCAATTTAGGAGCCTAATAATACTTGGGCATTAATAAAAACATTTACAAATAACAGCTGGAATATTGTCATAACATTGGGTAATAGATATGCTCACTCTTAATTTTGACTCATTTGTCTTTAATGAAGAAAGAGTTTTCACAAAATATAGTTTACTGACTTCCATGTCCGCCCATCAACAAAAGTTTAGTGTTTAAGCAGATAAGTTGTAAGTGCTTAATGAAGGAATGTGAAGTCATTAGAAACCTCAAATTATAGGTTCCTGAGTCTGGGACAGAGCACTCCAGTATGAAAGAATCCTTCAGGTAATATGGCAAAATAGTTCAATTTTTAAATCAAACTAAACTACATGAGAGGAAGCAATTCCTCAATGACCTTATAATTTAAGCATTTCCATAATATTTGTGAGAATGAAAGATTATTTCATAATGTTATTTTATCATTTTACTTATAAAAAACAAATTTCTCTGACTTAATATTTATACAAACCCACCTTTTAGGGCACTAAGAAAGTTAGGATTTCATGCTACCAAGTAAGGAAATGACTTACCTAGTGCTTCACTGTAAAGCCGATCCCACTTCTCACTAAATGTTTGGAACCAGAAGTCAAAATAAAGCACATACATCATATTTTTTACTCGCTCCATGAATGTCATTTGATCACTTAATTCTGATAAGACAATAGGTACGTAGGATGGAGGGAATGGAAGTCCTCCACTATACCTTTCAATTGTATAGCCAAAAGAGAAGCGGAGACTGTACACAAAAGGTATTTTAAGTAGCTCAGCCAGCAGCTCACCACAGGGTCCAATGGCATCTGCAAGAACGACATCAAACCTTGATTCCTGTAGCTTTGTCATAAGTTTCTTGTTCAAAACTACATCTTTACATAGTGATTGAATACAATCAGTAAATTTAAGAATGCCATCTTGCATTAGTGAAAAATAAGTCCAAAATGTATCTTTTGACACATATGTCCATTTAGAAACCAGCTGCATGAAAACATCCTCAAAATCATCTTTTGTTAAAGATGTAGGAAAAACTTCAAATTGAATAGCAGATGGTTTATTGGGATCAACAAGAATTGAAGCTGAAGATGTCAGAACAGTCACTTCATGACCTCTCTGGACAAGTGCATCCAGGATGGTCTTCATGTTGATCCAATGGCTGTATTCTGTGGGCCACACCAGCACCTTTCCACAACTCCCAGGGCTGAAGTGACCACTCAGCTGTAGCAGCAGCAGAACTGAAATCCACTTCATAGGCATCCTGGTGGCACACAGGCTTCTTTTCAAATGGCTGATCCCTTTACCATGGCTCATGCTTATGTGCAAAGAGAAATCAATCAGGAAGTTAAAATATAACTTCTACACCCAAAGTAAATACATTTGATGAACAGTCAGCATTTTATGGCGTCAGAAAATTATGAAGTAAATGACCTTTTTAAAATACAAATCTGTGTAATATCTAAAGGTGCTGTCATCCAGCTGGGTCATCTTTGCAGTTTTCCTGTGTTGTATAATTTATTATAGATGAATGTCATAATTTTAGGAAGTTAGAGGTGACTGTGTCTGTAATCACTGTTCGTGAAGAAGCGAAGATAAAGCTATTATGCAGCTGACAAAGAATTACCTGGATGACAGTTCCAGAGATTTTATTTATTTATTTATTTATTTGTTAAATTTATCTTTATTGCTGAAAGTATTACAGGTGTCCCCTTTGTGTCTTTTCCCCCATTGGCCACCTTCTCCCTATACCTGCCCCTTCCAAGGCTGTGCCACGCTACTGTCTGTGACCATGGGCTATGGATATCTACACTAATAAAAGAGAAACATGGTAATTAGCGTATGACCGTTACCCTTCCCATTGGCTAATCAGGGAGATATGCAAATTAACTGTCAGCCAAGATGGCGGCCGGCAGCCAGGCAGCTGATGCGAACAGGGAGGCTTGCTTCCTTCAGTGACGGAGGACTCCAACGTTCCCCGCCTACCTTGCCGGCCTCTGAGCTTCAGTTGGAAACATTGTAACATTTATAGAAGATAAACAAAACCCCAGAAACCTCCTGTCAGTCAGCCGGGATCTCAGAGCTGGAGTCGCAACATTGTTTCGAATACAGAAAACAAAGCCCAGAAACCTGCTTTCAGCAGCCGAGCCTCAGAGAGAAAGCCGGCTCTCAGCTCCAGTGACAGCCATAGAAGGTAAATAAATGCCAGAATAAAAAAAAAAGAAAAAAAGGAGAGGTTTGGAGCTTCAGTCGCCCGCCAGCCTGAAAACGGCCCTCAGCCCCTCACCCAGACTGGCCAGGCACCCCAGTGGGGACCCCCACCCTGAAGCAACAAGATGGCGGCTAATTTGCATACTGAAGGCAGGCGGCAGCAGGCAAGGCTGTCTGCGGTCTGGGACCCGGATCTGTGACCCTGCCAGGCGGGCGGCAGTGCTTGAGGCTGTCTGCGGTCCCAGGACCCAGATCTGTGACCCTGCC
>NW_005360676.1:5309945-5313873 GCF_000412655.1 Myotis brandtii
AATTTTTGTGCACCGGGCCTCTAGTTTATACTAATAAAAGGGTAATATGATAATTAGACTGGGTTGACCGGACATCTTCCGGTCGTCCTGCCTTCCTTCCTGACAAAGCCACAGTGGCAGGGGCCAAAGCAGAGGTAGTTAGGGGTGATCAGGCCCAAAGGGGAGAGAAGTTAGGGGTGATCAGGCCCAAAGGGGAGAGCACTTAGGGGCGATCAGGCAGGCAGGCAGGTGAGTGGTTAGAGCCAGTGGTCCTGGATTTCGAGAGGGATGCCCGACTGCAGGGATCGGGCCTAAACCGTCAGTCAGACATCCCCCGAGGGGTCCCAGATTGGAGAGGGTAAAGGCCAGGCTGAGGGAACCCCGCGTGCACGAATTTCGTGCACCAGGCCTCTAGTATGCATATAATACCCTTATTAATCTCTACCCCCCCCCCACACACAGTATCCACCCCCATCTTTCCTGTGAAATTCATCAGTCTGTTCATGTTTTTGTCTCTGAATCTGTTTTGTTTGGCAGTTTATTTTGTTCATTAGATTCCACAGATGAGTGAGATCATGTTATACTTATCTTTGTCTGGCTGGCTTATTTCAGCTAGCATAATTTCTCTCCAGGTCCATCCATGCTATTGCAAATGGTAAGAGTTCCTTCTTTTTTACCGCTGTGTAGTATTCCATTGTGTAAATGTACCACTGTTTTTTTATCCACTCATCTGCTGATGGGCACTTGGGCTGTTTCCAAATCTTTTTATTTTTATTTGATTTATTGATTTTTTTAATTTTTTAAGTCTTAAATATAATAATAATACATGCAATAAATGCTAATATTTCAAGAAAAAAGGATTTTAAGAAGAATAATATTACCAAAACTATGTTAACATAGTATATTACAAAAGTTGTAGAAAATATTTAAAATCTGCAAATAACAGATTACTTTTATTATATTCTAAAATATTTTTCCCACCTCTGGCTCTATTTTTGTTCATCAGTTTATGTTGTTCATTATATTCCACAAATGAGTAAGATCATGTGATATTTATCTTTCTCTAACTGGCTTATTTCACTTAGCATGATGCTCTCCAGTTCCATCCATGCTGTTGGGAATGGTAAGAGTTCCTTTTTTTTTATAGCAGCATAGTATTCCATTGTGTAGATGTACCACAGTTTTTTTTTAATTGTTTAAAGTATTACATATGTCCCTTTTTTCCCTGATTAACACCCCCCCTGCCACTCCCATTTCAGAAGGCAAGCCCTCACTGCCCCAGTGTCTGTGTCCTATGGTTTTGCTAATATGCATGCATACAAGTTCTTTGGTTGATCTCTAACACCCCCCCTTCCCTGCCATTTGTCTCTGGATCTATTTTTGTTCATTAGTTTATGTTGATCATTATATCTCACACATGAGTGAGATCATGTAATATTTATCTTTCTCTACTGGCTTATTTCACTTAGCATAATGCTCTCCAGTTCCATCCATGCTGTTGCAAATGGTAAAACTTCCTTCTTTTTTATAGCAGCGTAGTATTCCATTGTGTAGATGTATGGTAGACTTTTATCTCTAATATTACATCAGTACATTCAGAATCATAAACATTAATTTAAGCATTAAAGAATTAAATATGCATTTGTTTACTCTGTAAAGCTTCAAAATTAACTAATGCAAATGTAAACAGTGATTTCAACTCCTTAGTCAATCAGCCCTACCATACACACAGAAATGCCTTTCCCTAGTTGCAAAATAATATTAATATGGGAATAGACTACCTAATGTTCTTGTGTTCATGTGTAATGTTTGAAACACATTTAAGCTAATGTTTTGGTATAACTTTGCAATTAGAATAACAAATTAAAAAATATATTCATATGGCTTTATTTTTGTTTTACTTTTTATAGGTCTTAATGTTTGGCATGACATATTTATAACTCTTAACCAGGTAGTCACTTGAAAACAAATTTGGATCTGAGAAGCTAAATTGTGAAAAGTAATGTCGTCACAGGAGATAGTGACCCTTACATTGCAACTTCTTGGTGGAATAAAGTGGAGGAGTCCTATCTACGAGGCATATCAGCTTCAGGCCTCTGTAACAACTACTCTCTTTTTTTCTTCTTTCCTGTTTTAAAAAACTTCCGGCAACAAAACAGAACACATTTTGTGATGACAAATGTAGCAGTTGCCACACAGGCCAGCAGGAACCCAATCACATCCAAAGAGTGGTACTGGACCCAGGTGAGGTCAAGGGCGGCTGGCCACAGGTGTTTGGCTCCTTTGTGACGCATGACAAACTCGATCCAGAAGACCGCTCGATCTAGAGGCTTTACTGGCTGGTCATGATGAATTCTTGATATTTTCATAGCATTCTCCTTATATCTAAAGGAGAAACACAAAGATATCAACATTGAAAGAAAGTTAATTTGCTTAAGCCATTCATTCCCAATGAAAGTTGTGTTGTTTAAAAAATTAAAAAATGTTTTTATTGACAGATCAGCATGGCTAATAGGTTGAGCCTTGACCCATGAACCAGGAGGTCACTATTGGATTCTGTGTCAGGGCACATGCCCAGCTTGCTGGCTCGATCCCCAGTGTGGGGTGTACAGAAGGCAGTCGATCAATGATTCTCTCTCAATATTGATGTTTCTATCTCTCTCTCCCTCTCCCTTCCTTTCTGAAATCAGTAAAAATATATTTAAACAATATGCACAAACACATATATTGTATGATTCTGTTATTATGAAATATCCAGAAGGACTAATCTATAGAGACAGAATGTTGATCAATGGTTTTTTGGGTGAGGGAGCTGGGAAGTGACTTCTAAGGCATATGGTATATCTTTTTGGGATGACAAAAATGCCCTAAGTTTATATTGTGATAGTTTCATAACTTTGTAAGCATACTATGTATATTAGAATTATATAATTTTAATTATAAATTTTATGGTATGTAAATAATATCTCATAAAATCTGTTAAAATGATTATAATAAAATAAGTTTTTGAGTGTAAAGATATTTATAGTTTCAGAAATTTTAGATATTGAATTTATTTAGATAAAGAATTTATTATTTTTATTCTAGTTTATCACTCTTCCTTCTATGTGTTTGATCATATTAAAAAAATGTGTCCTTCTAATTACCTACATAACTTTATATTATTGGAGGAGAAAATTGTTGCATTAGATGGCTCCCCATTAAATACATGGAATTAAAATGCAACTTTGAAGTAAATGTGTGGTCGAAAATAAAAGTAGATTAGGATGGGTTCACTCATGTTAATAATGTCAAAATTAGCCTCTTAAAATTGGGATGAAATTAAGATGCACTATTGACAAAATAATCTATGTATAAATACTAAATGTAAAAAATATGTGATACTTACGAAGGGTCATTAATGACAGTCTTCAATGCATTGAGAAAATCTGTACTTGAAATAGTGTTGAAGTCCAATCTGATAGCTGCTCCCTTGGTCTTCATGTGAACAATGTTATCAGGTTGATCCGCAAACATAGGAAGGCCCACCATAGGGATCCCATGGTAGATCGCCTCATAGATGCCATTGGTTCCACCATGAGTTATAAAGGCTTTGGTTTTTGGATGACCTAGGATTGGGTGAATTTCAGCAAATTATGAATTATAAGTCTTGGAAATAAAATGAGAGTTGGGAAATAAAGGCATAGACAGAGACAATATATTTAGCAACAGATTGGTCTACACTTCAGACTGTAGTAAAATGTCTTTCAGAACTCTTAGAAAGAGGCAACTAAGTTTGCTGGAGAAACTGTGAAGGCTTACATAAAAGATAGGTGTATGAAATGCTGAAAGGTATCCTTTAAGAAGAGGAAGAAGAAGAAAAAGGTAAAGATACAAATTATGAACAACAAATACACATCTGTCAAGAACTGAATCTAAAAATCAAGTGAATAAATAATCTGATGAACAG
>NW_005360676.1:5314129-5324133 GCF_000412655.1 Myotis brandtii
GAGGGTGGGATGGGAACCGGGTGGAGGGGAGCTATGGGGGGAAAAAATAGGAACAACTGTAATAATCTGAACAATAAAGATTTAATTTTAAAAAAAAGATAGGTGTGTTCCTTTTGACTTGAAATGAATACAAGTTGCCAGTGGACAAATGGAAAGAGAATATTCTGGATTTTAAAAAGTTTATGCAAAATAAAAAATGGTGGTGCATGTTGAAATATATTCTCTTAATAAAATAGTGAAGTCACAGAATGTGATATGTAGATGCCAAGGCAACAGACAATGGGATGGTGCTGGCACTGGAATCAGAGGAAGGAAAAGCTACACATTATAATAAAATATGTTATTACTTCAGAAAGAGATATTAATTTTTTCCCCAATGGATAATGGAGAGTTACTGGTAATAAAAGAGGAGCTGATATTTTTCAGGGGCACCTGTACACCCTTACTGTGGATTAAACCATTGGTGTAAGGAGAGAATTAGGACGGAGAGTGATCATTGGGAAAGTGATGAGCTATTCTCTCTGAGAGGAATTGCACATGAACTAAAGATCTTTTGTTTGTGGCCATAAGGAACGTGACTATGTAACATAAGATGTCAACTATTATAGCTTATCCTTTTCCCCTAGGACTGGGATAGAAATATTCGGAAGTTCATTTTTATTTTTGAGGTTTTCAGTAAGAAATGCCCAATACATTTCTATCCTAGTGAACTGTTTATCATTCTGGTTGACTTGATTCTGATTTCAGGGTTTTCCAGAATCTTACCAAGAAGGTCATTCTGGGGGATCCATTTATAGAGCCGGGTATTCGGTCCTAAGGTATCTGGTTTTTTGCCATCATCATATCTCCAAACCTGTTAGGGTAAAGAAGGTAATGTATTACTTGAGTCAAACTGCAGAGTTATATCATGTTAGAATTCTAAATAGGTTAAGAGACATCTAGTTAAACCCCTGACATATTACAGGTTAAGGGAATGAGGACAAGACATGTTGATAATGAGAACCAATAAAACACTGCTGTAAGAGGCATAGGTACTCGTATTGCATGTTACTTATTTTTATATTCAGTCAGGTATGAGTGCAATCATGATGTTTCACACTTTGGGGTTAGACAAATGAGATTATCAATGACCAATTCAAGCATATAAAAATTTTTTAGGTAGTCATATTATAGTGTAAAACAGCAAATTAATAGTCTATATATTCATTTAATTATTTATTATTCTAGCTCTCATCATGTAGATTTAAATGTTAACCTGTTTATTTCTTTCTGAATAACAAGGAAGTGGTTTACTTATATTCACTAATTTCATAAATTATCTTAGAATTTTACATCATTTGCTTTACAAAATCAATGCAATTAGCTATTTATGAGAATTAAATCATTCTGATATTTAACAATTTATTAATAATAATAAATAATGTGTGCTTAATGAGTATGTTTAGCTTCTTTTAGTTTTCTACTTATTAATCACCACTTCCAAGTGGTAATTTTTACCCAAATTCAGTATTATCACTCTAGCTAGGGTTGAAAATTTTCTTAAAATGTAGAAAAGAAAAGCCATTGGCACTTTATAAATAATAGTTTACCTGTTGAAAAGATAAAATATGATGATGATGGTAAATTTAATTAATCTGACTGGCAATAATTCACAACATGCTACAATGTACTCACAGCATTAATTAATATGGTTATTTAATTATAAATAGCCAAGCAATTTATAAGTCCACCAGTGAGCTGGATTCTAGGTTATAAGTGGTTAACATCTTGTTTGCTATTGAGTCTTAAAGTTACTTCAAGTTCTCAGCAAATATACATGGGTGATAAGGAGGAAGCTACATTAGTTAGTAAACTAAAAGTAATTCACAATTACCCAGATACTTCAAATGTATTTTATGTATTAGAATAATTCACTACCATAATTTGTGGAGAAGGAGGAGCAGCTGAAACTGTCCCACACTAGGCTTGCTTCTGGTTGACTCTTTTTTATCTCCTCCTCCTCATCCTCCTCCTCCTCCTCCAACTCCTCCTCCTCCTCCTCCTCCTCCCCTCCTCCTCTTCTCTTCCTCTTCCAACTCCTTCTCCTCCTCCAACTCCTCCTTCTCTTCCTCCTCCTCCTCCTTCATCAGAAGTTATTATTCTGATGGGTTGTTTTGGGGCCACATTTTATAAAACACTGGATCACCTTGAGGGTTGGACCCACCTACACCCTTTCTTTTATGTCTTCCTGCTTCAGAATTTAGCAGGGCCCAGCCCATCAGGGAGGTTCTCTTTCCTTTGTACAGGCCATTTTTTCTCTTTCTCTAAATCATTGTTTCTGGCTTAGGTACCTAGATGCAGCTTGGTGAGCCCTGGACATCCTTTCTCTGAATATCACCTTGCAAGACTGAGTAGGCCTAATCCAAAATCCAGGGAAAGTAGGAGAGGCCTGGATTACCTGGCAAGTGTAAACTGTATGATGCCTTTCAGATTGTTATCATTCCCTGGTTAATGTTAAAATTTAACTCTATTCAGAGAATATTGGTAGTGTGTTCAGTACTCTAGGAATCCTGTAAGGAAATGAAGCAAATGACAGGATAGGATTTGGTGATATCTGTTCCTGCCCTATAATACTATTATCAAACCAAACTTCACACTGTACTTTTGAAATATACTTCTTTGTGACCAGAATGTTAATGCCAAAGTTATTATCCATCAAAAACACCCTCTATACTATTTTAGCACCTGACATGTGTATTTTCTTTTTCAAATTGGTATCTAAGATCATTGAAGTTATCCTAATAGTTTACCTTTCATGTAGAAATTTCTTAATCAGACACTTTACAGTTTAACACACTCATTTGTTTTCTGCTCTAAGATAGTTTATCTAACCTTTTGAGGAACCTGGGCAAGGGCTGATGCAATCACATTGGCTCTTTCTTCTGTCATGTTAGTGACCATCGACCCCAGGGAAAACACCACGATACCATTTTCTCCAGAGCTCTGGACAAAATCTTCCATTTCCTGTGAAGGAAGAATTATTTTTTTCCATTACAAAAGACAATAGCATAGTGAACACTATTGAAAGGATTGCTACAAACAGCCAAAGAGAAAATTAAGTATCATAAGGAATTATTAGTGTAGTTCTTGTTATTTTAAATTGTGTTAAAATACACATAATATACTTACCATCTTATCCATTTCTAAGTGTACAGTGCAGTAGTATATATATTCTTATTGTTGTATAATTCATCTCCAGAACTTTTTCATCTTGTAAATTTTTACTGTATATTTCTTAAACTGTAATTCTCCACTTGCCATTTTAACAGTCCCTGACAACTATCATTCTTCTTTCTGTTTATATGAATTTGACTAGTCTACATCCTTTATGTAAGTGGAATCATGCAGTATTTTTGTCTGTGGCCTATTTCACTTAGCAAAATGTCCTTAAGATTCAGCTATGTTATAGCAGGTGTTAGAATTTCCTTCAATTTTAAGGCTTGGTAATGTTCATCTACAGATACCCTGAGCCACCAGAAAGACAAGTGGGTCCTAGAGCAAATTAATCTTGAAATATTGCAGGAGGTAAAAATCACTAAACTGATACTTTCATTTTTCAGGGACATCATGAAAAGGCAGGATTCATTGAAAAAGATAATTCTGGGAAAAATAGAAGGCAGCTGGAAGGAAGATGATCAAATATGAGATGGACTGACTCCATAAAAAAGCCATAGGCATGAGTCTAAAAGAGTTGAGAGGGCTGTTAAAACTAGGATTTTGTGGCCATCACTCATTCATAAGGTACTCAGGAGTCGAAGTTGACTCACAGCATGTAATACATAATACACTATTGTGTGTATTGATTGTTTATTGATTTATCTATCAACTAGAGGCCCGGTGGATGACATGCGTGCAGAGGTAGGATCCCTAGGCCTGGCAGGCAATCGGGGCCCATCAGGGCCTTTCAGCTGCTGGCCAGTGCCTTCCTTCATTCTGTGCCGCCCCCTTGTGGTCAGTGCACGTCATAGCAAACGATCAAACTCCGGGTCAAACTCTTGAGGGGACACTTTGCATATTAGACTTTTATATATATAGTTACCCCTTGGGTTGATTTTATCTTTTGACTCTTGTGAATAGTGTTATGAATATGATTCTAATGTCACTGTTTTGGAATATACCCAGAAGTTCTATTGCTGGATCAAATGATAATTGTTTTTATTTTTTTGAGGAACCGCCATTCTCTTTTTATCAGTGGCTGTTTTGAAGAGACCTAATTCTTCAGTTCCTTGGAGTATACAATTGATGAGCTTGAATTCCCTTATTATATATTCTTGTGCAAGTGTGTCTGTGTGATTGTGTGTATGTGTGTATAAGGAAGAAATGAAATAGAGCCAGTACACAGTATTGAAGAGGAAATGCTTTTAGAGACTCTTCATTTATAATGTTATTAATTAATAATATATATTCTTGTAATTAGGCTACACAACAGGATCTTAACTCACCTTTAATTCTTTATTTTACTTCTACTAAATTGTGTTTATGCTTGTCAGGTTTTCTGGAGAATTATTGTAGTATATTCATTAGTATTTTTTTCTTTGACTATGAATACTAAGAAAAAGGCCATTATGATTAGAATGACTATATCTTTTATATCATCTCTATAATAATTTATATCTCATCTTAACTTTTGTCAGATTCTCCCAAACTTTCCCCCTAAATCATTAAAATAATTTATTGAAGTATAGTTGGCATACTATATTATATTTGTGTCAGGTGTGCAATGTAGTTATTTGACATTTATATACTTTACTATGTGATAAGTCTAGTAACCATCTCAGTACACAAAGTTATGATAATATTATTGACTATATTCCTTATGATGTACATTATATTCCTGTGATTCATTTATTTTATAACTAGAAGTTTGTACCTCTTATTCCTCTTCCCCTTTTCCCCCATTCCCAACTCCCTCCCCCTCTGGCAATCATCTATATATACAAAAGGCTAATATGCTAAGTGTCCAACTGTCCAGGTAATGAGGTCATGTAGCAATGCCCAGCTTCCTCTCCCTAGCGACTAGTCTCCTTGTTGTTTCTTCTACCCAGGAACACGACTTGCTTTATAGCCAGGTGCAAACATTTTACACTTTAACCAAATGTCTCTGAAGTGTTTTCCCATGCCTCATCTCATTTGATCTTCACAGAAGTCCTGGAATAGATAGATAGGAGACTCGGTGGAATTCTATTTTCTTTTCATTAGCCAGAAAACAGAGATTTAGAAAGCTTAGAAACTTGACCCAACTGAAAAGAAGTAAGAAATAGTGGAACTTGAAAATAACTTCAGGTTTTCTCATTTCACAGAATATAGTCAGACACTGCTACAGTTAAATATTTTACCCTTTGTTCTCCCTGTGTGATCTACAATAATAATCTGCTTTTAGTTGATATTTATGGCTGTGTTGCTGACAATTACTTGAAAAAGAAGTTAGGTTCTTCACTGGTCTAGAAAAAGTTTAGCTACATCAGAAGGCAGGTCTAATTAAGCAAGTTTATTCTCTATATATAAAAGGCTAAGTTGACTCATGCATGTGTTTCTGTCATTGTCGATTATGAATTTGGTTGACATTTCTAATATAGAGAAAGGGCAAATAGCGATATTAAAATATTTATTCTAATTAATCTCTGATCAATGTGCAGGAATACATACACTGGGCCACTAGTTAGTATATAATTTGTATCTATAGGTCTGCTTCTGTTTGTTTATTTATTTATTTTTAGATTATACATATAAGTAAAATCATATAGTATTTGTCTTTTTCTGCCTGATTTATTTAACTTAACATAATACCCTCTAGGTCCTTCCATGTTGTTGCATTTAGCAATATGTGGTCCTTTGATATTGGTGAGTAATTTTTCATGGTGTGCATAGACCGCATGAATTTTACCCATTTATCTATTGATGGATACCAAGGTTGCTTCCATATCTTGGCTATTGTAGTTAATGCTTAATGAACATGGGGGTGTATATATCTTTTCAAATTAGTGTTTTTGTTTACCTCTGATAAATGCTCAGAAGTGGAATTGCTCGGTTGTATACTATTCTATATTTAATTTTTTGAGGAACTTCCATACTGTTTTCCATAGTGGCTCCAGCAATTTACAAACTTGCTCCATGCACAGGAGTTCCCTTTTCTCTATCTTTTTGGAAACACTTTTTATTTGTTGACTGATTTCTGGATATTTATTTTGTATCCTGCTACTTTACTTAATTCATTTATCAGTTCTAGTAGTTTTTGTGTGGAATCTTTAAAGTTCTCTATATACTAGTACAGTATCATGTCATCTGCAAATGGTGACAGTTTTACAGTTTTACTTCTTCATGTCCAATATAAATGCCCTTTATTTCTATTTCTTCTGTGATTGCTATAGCTAGGTCTTCCAATACTATATTGAATAAAGCTGGCAATAACGGGCATCACTGTGTTTTGTTTTGTATTTTTATCGTAGAAGAAAAGCTTTTAGCTTTTCACCATTAAATATGATATTAGCTGTGGGTTTTATTGTTAAAATATGGTCTTTATTATGTTGATGTATGTTCTCTCTGTAGCCACATTGTTGAGAGTTTTTATCATGAGTGGATACTGGATTAGTCAAATACTTTTTTTTTTCTGTATCTATTGAGATGATTATATGATTTTTACCCTTGGTTTTATTGATGTTGTCTATCACATTGATTTTTTTTGTGTGGATATGGAACCATCCTTGCATTCCTAAAATACATTCCATTTGAGCATGATGTATAATTTTTTAACATATTGTTGAATTCAGTTTGATAATATTTTGTTGAAAATATTCACATCTATTTTTATCAGAAATATTGGCTTGTGATTTTTTTTTTTTGTATTGTCTTTGTCTGGTTTTGCTATCAGGGTACTGCTGACTGCTTTCATAGAATGAGTTTGTGAGTGTTATTTCCTTTTTAATATCTCTGGAATATTTTGAGAAGGATAGGTATTAATTGTTTGGTAGAATTAAATGTTCAGTAGAATTTATTTGTGAAATCATCTGGTCTTAAACTTCTGTTTGTTGGGAGTTGTTTTTTTTAAATTACTATTTCAGTTTTCTTGCTAGTAATTGATATGTTCAGTTTTTATGCTTCTTCCTGGTTCATTCATTGAAGGTTGTATGTTTCTTGTCTAGCTCTTTTTCTGGAGACTTTTCTATTCTTTCATTTGGGGCCTGTTCCTTTGTCTCCCTATACTTGCTGCCTCTTTGTGTTTGTTTCTATGTATTAGACCAATATGCTTTGACTCAGAGTTTTGTGTATTCCCTCATTTGTTTTACTTTCTGTGTTTATTTCTAAGAATTAGATGAAACAGCCACCTCTCCTGAAATTGATGGAGTGGCTTTGTGTAGGAATGATCTTTGTGTAGTCTGTGAGTGCTGGGTGGCTTCGGCAGGCTGGCTGGAATTGAAGTGGTTGCTTGAGGTACAAGGGGGTCCCTGACATGCAGGCTAGCCACAGTTGAGGCAAACATGACCAATTTTATCAGGATGCCCAGCTCCGTGGGCACCCTGGCAGGCTGGATGGCTGGGTTTGGAGCAGCCAGTGGCATATGGCTGCAGCATTGCCATGGCAGTTTGTCTGTCTGAGCCTGGGGTGGGTGTGGGGTGAGTGGCCTAGGGCACGCTATGGTGGCCTTGCAGGTGAGCTACAGCACTTGAATTGAATTCTTGCCCATGCTATCAGTGGAAGAGAATGTAAACATTGGCACTCACAGGCACCTCCAATCACAAAGAGTTTCCACAGAGCCTGGAGAGTTCTCGCAGTTTCTCAACCTTCTCTACACAGTCTCTCTCTCACAGTCTCTCTCTCATTTGTTGTGCAGAAGCTGTTCAGTCAACCCTCAGATGTTTTTCAGGAGGAAATGCTCTTCATGTAGGTGTATTTCCTGAGTGTTCATGGGAAGGTGTCAGTTCAGGGTCTTCCTATGCTGAAATCTTGGACCTCTCTCCTTAAATCACTTCTTACAGGCTGGACAATTACTATAATTCATGAGTCTGATATTATTGTCCAGAATATCCATGAAATAGCCTTAAGATTCCTATTTATAATCCAGAATTAACCTTATATAGTTACTTATATGAGTGTCCATGTTTCTGACATGTATGCGTATGACACCTTTTGCTGTGAAATCATATTGTACGTTCTAGTAGAATATGCTATGTGTAACTGGCTGTGAGGGGCCCTCATCATCACCTCGCTGACTCTCCCAGGGAGAACCTGCCAAACAGTGGGAGAGGTACAACTGGGCTTTCTGCAGCAAAGATCTGGTCACCCTCTTGGGTAGCACAGTTTGATGTATTTAAAATTGCTGGTGAAGTCATGTTCACCTGGAATTGTTTCAGTTTTATTCTGACTGTGGTCCCTGATTTTTTATCAGTTTTCAAATTTTATTACTTTCAGTACTAGAAAAATTCCTGATTTCTCAATGTACTTTCTAGTTCCCCACCTCCAAATGTGTAAGGAGACAAAATTTCTTGGATATCTGGTCCAAACTTCATACTTATCTATCCCCTCTGTCCCCCCTGCTGATTTTTGTGTTTTAAATAGTTCAGTTTTTTTTCTCTGAAAAATAAAGACCTAACCCTCTTAACATAAAAAAGTTTACTTTCTCATTCTAATAATTGTTTCAAGCTTTTGTTTAAAAAAACTGACATATAATTGAAATGTAACATTCTGTAAGTTTGAGATGTATAGTGTGTTGAATTGATTCATTTATATATTATAATATGACTAATGGCCCAGTGCACGAAATCGTGCACCTTTAAAGGAACTGTGGGCCATGAGGCTGTGGTGGGCACAGGGGAGGGTCTTGGTCCATCCTTTGTGTTCCACCCAGCCCCTCCCACCGTGGCCCTAATTCCTTGTCTGCCTGCAGCCTTGCTCCCACCACCGCCGCTCCCATGTGCTGATTGTGCCAACAGTAGGTGTGAGTAAGGCTGGCATCATCATCAGCTGCTGCTCCAATTGCCCCTCAGGGGAGGTGGAAAAGCCTTCAGTGATGATTGGGGCTAGCAGCCATCACTTGCACTTGCTGATGGCACCGAGTTGTTGGGACCAGTGCTGGGCACCGGCAGCGGGTGCGAGTGGCAGATCCGGCTCTGGCAGTGAGTGTGAGCAGCGGCTCCAGTGCTGGCCATGGATGTGAGCAGGGCCATTGCCGGCAGCGGGTGTGAGAGGTGGCTGCTGGACCGGATCGCCCCTCAGGAGCAGGGGTAGGTAGAGAAGCCCTCAGGGACAATCGGGGCCAGCAGCTGCTGCTTGCACCCACTGATGGTACTGAACAATCGGGACTTGTGCTGGGCACCAGAAGCGGCAATGGGTGGCTGCTCTGGTGCCGGCTGTGGGTGTGAGCAACGGCCCTACCGCTGGCAGCGGGTGTGAGCACCCAGTGGGACCGTGGGATGCGGGAGCAAAGAATTTTCAGTAACCACCATAGTCTCTCCCTGATGACAGTGACTGGTGCCTCTCCTTGGTCTGGCGTCCCTGCTCACTCACCGGTTCCACCATCTCACCACAGCCAACACCCGCCATGTTCTGCACTCTGCCGCCTGCTGCCAACGCCTGCCATGTTTCGTGCATGCCCCCTGGTGGTCAGTGCACGTCATAGCAGTCGGTTGTTCGGTTGTTCTGCTGTTCGGTCTATTTGCAGATTAGGATTTTATATATATAGACTAGAGGCCCAGTGCATGAAATTTGTGCACATGGAGGGGGTCCCTCAGCCCAGCCTTCACCCTTCCAATCCTGGACCCCTTGGGGATGGCCGACTGATGGTTTAAACCGGCAGTCGGACATCCTTCTCGCAATCTGGGACCACTGGCTCTTAACCACTTGCCTGCTAGCCTGCCTGAGCACCCCTAACCACTGAGCATGCCAGCCTGATGACCCTAACTGCTCCCTTGCTGGCCGGATCACCCCCTAACTGCTCCCCTGCTGGCCTGATTGCCCCTAACTGCCCTCCC
>NW_005360676.1:5325321-5330659 GCF_000412655.1 Myotis brandtii
GGGTTTGTTTAGCTTCTATAATTGAAACTTTGTTGCTTTTGGAGCTGTTGCTTTCGGAGCTTAGAGCAGGCTGTGGCAGGCGGGGAACCTTGGCTTCCTCCATGACTGGAGCAAGCAAACCTCCTGCTCACTTCAGCTGCGTGGCTGCCGTCCACCATCTTTGTTGGCAGTGAATTTGCATATCTCGCTGATTAGCCAATGGGAAGCGTAGCGGAGGTATGGTCAATTACCCTTTTTGTCTTTTATTAGATAGGATTACTACCTAACATTAGTGAACACTTCTGTTAGGTCACATAATTATCTTTTTATGTGTGTGGTGAGAACATTTAAGATCTAGTCTCTAGAAATTTTCAAGTATATAAAGAATATTGTTGGCTATAATCACTATATGTCCTGAACTTAATCATCTTTGAGTTGCAAGTCTGTACCCTTGACCAACTTCTTCTTACCCAATAATCTCCTTTTCACCAGTCCATGGTAATCACTATTATAGTTCTGTATCTAGTGGGTTTGCCATTTTTAGATTCCACATATAAGTGATATCCTATATTATTTGTCTTTTTCAGACATGTTATATGTCACTTAACATAAACATCTATGTTGTCCTAAATGGTATGATTTCCTCCTTTCTTATGGCTGGATAATATTGTAGTGTGTGTGTGTGTGTGTGTGTGTGTATTTCACATAAGTTGTTTCCATTTATTGGCTCATGTTTATAATGGTGCAATAAACATGGGATTATGGATATATTTTTGATATCCTATTTTTCTTACTTTTATCAGAATACCCAGAAGTGGATTTGTGGGTCATATGGTGGCTCTATTTAACTTCTTAAAAAACCTCCATACTGTTTTTCATAGTGGTTGCACTGGTTTTACATTCCCACCAACAGTGCACAAGATTCAGTGTTATCTTATAGATCAGCAAGTTTCCTTAGCACAGCTATTTTGACATTTTTATTGGGTAAATAATATATCTCCATGTCTGTATTTGTTTGCTGGAGGATTGTTGTAGAATTTGGTGACCTAATGTTTCCTTGATTTTTCATATTCTTTGGAATTTTGCATTGCTGTTTTTGCATTTGAATTAGCAGTCACCCACTTATGTTTACTACTTTCAGGGTAGACATACCTTTTGTCAGTACTGCTATAGATAAGGCTTTTTTAGTTCTTGTATGAATATGCCTGCTCTGTGCTTTATGTTCCCTCTTGTGGGAGAATTCTTGAGCCTGTTTGTTCTCCCTCCATATAAAGCACCAGGCCAGATGCTGATCTTCTTAGTATTAAGCTTTTTCTTTCTTTTTCTTTTCCTGAAGGTGGTGCTACAGCTCAAGTTTCTGGTTCTCTCCTATCTACCATCCCTTGTCTGTATTCTGCTCTTGCTCCCTAGCCTTTTATCAAATTTTGTTCTTGCTGCTGCCCTTGGCAGCTTATCCATGGAGCTGGCCACAGAGGGGAGGAGATATGGGTTGGAATGCAGGTCACTGTTGTTGCCCCATGCCAGCATGCGGGGATCTGTAAGAAAGATTTTCTTCATGGTTTGTGGTCAGGCTTCCTGACAGAGTACAGAATGCAGTCAGGAGGAACCCTGTCTCTTTAACATGCTCTCTAGTAATTTTCTTTGCCAGATATCTGCTCCCTCTCACCAGTCACTGAGCCCCTAATACAACACTCTGGATGCTGTGAGAGAGAAATGAGCTCTTTGGAAGCACCCTGCAAACCAGGGGAAGCTCGGCACCCACTCACCGGCTCTCTAACCCTGTGAGAGAAATCACGAGCACAGGCGGGACTTCTTTCAGCCTTACACTGATCTCCCTTGGAAGAGGAATGATGCTGGCAAAATCACGCTTCCTCTCGCCCACACCAGTGCATTCAAATTCATCTAGTTTGTGTTCCTACAGAGTGCTGGAACTTCTCCTTTGGAAATCTGGACTTCCACAAACGTTCTCTACTCCATAGGTGACTGCCCAAGTCAGGGCTGTAGGTGCTCCTGGATGCTGCCACTGCCGGCAGCGCATGCCTCAGCCGGCCCTGGTTACCTGAGCCTCAGGTGGCCCTGGGCGGCTGGGGGGCTGAGGGGACTGGTGGATTCTGGAGGGAGGCACGTGGGACTGGCCCGGCCTTGCCGTGCACCTGCCGCCCTGGTGGGGCTAAGGAGACTGGGTGCTGCCATCTTGTGGCTGTCGGCGCTGCCATCTTTGAGGGTTTGGCAGTCAATTAGCCTATTCCCTCCTTATTGGCTGTGGGCACCGCCATCTTTGCCAAGGCATGAGGGTCAATTAGCCTATTACCTCCTTATTAGATAGGATCTTTCTAACTGGAACATCTGGTGTGTGGGAGCAAAAATGGTATCTATACTGCTCCTCTGTATCTCCACCCCTTATCCTTGCACTGTGCTAGTCACTTTAAAATTAGTTTTTGAATTAATGGCTGATACTTTTTTATGTGTTGAATAATGAAGGCCTTAATTTAACTGACCCTAGTTCCAAAGTCTCCCAAGTATAGTTCTTTATTTTGTAATGATAGTGACATTGAGATTCTTGAAATAGTATAAAATAAATGAGTTTCTAATTGGCAGGTCACTTTACCCAGATTCCCATATCTCCCTCAGTGTGACCAGACCTTCTGAATGACGAACACAGAATCATTCCTACTGAAAATGCAAAGTAGAACAAACACGAATAGTTTTACCTTAGGCAGAGGCTTAGCAGGTTTGCAGTGGAGGCCTCCAACAAATTGAAAATGTGGCAAGAGTGGGCGAGGAAACTCAAAATCCCAATAGGTTCGAATAAGCCATATTTCAGCTTTTTTTATTAACTCGAATAATGTAGTGGGTCTTCCTGAAGGGGGAAAAAAAAGAGAAAATAAGGATATTGTAATATGAATATACCATTTTGTTTTCTTAAAAAAAACAACAAAAAAACCCAAACAAAACTTGGAATAATGAGCAAAAGATGTTTAAAAGATCTGTGCTTTGATAGTGCAAACAACCTATCTAATAAAGAGGTAATATACAAACTGACCATCACTCCAACAGACCAGATGACCGCCCCCATGTGGTCAAAGATGGCCGGCAGGGGAGGGCAGTTGGGAGGGAACCAGGCCTGCAGGGGAGGGCAGTTGGGGAGAACCAGGCCTGTGGGGGAGGGCCGTTGGGGGGGACCAGGCCTGCAGGGGAGGGCAGTTGGGGGGAACCAGGCCTGCAGGAAAGGGCAGTTAGGCATCAATCAGGCTGGCAGGGAAGTGGTTAGGAGCAATTAGGCAGGCGGGCAGTCAAGCGGTTGGGAGCCAGCAGTCCCGGATTGTGAGAGGAATGTCCAACTGCCGGTTTAGGCCCTATGGGATTGGAGAGGGTGCAGGCTGGGCTGAGGGACACCCACCCTCCCCCAGTGCATGAATTTTGTGCACTGGGCCTCTAGTTTTACTTATAAAAGACAAATTTCTCTGAATTAAGATTTATACAAATTCACCTTTTAGAGCACTCACAAAGATAGGATTTCATGCTACCAAGTAAGGACATGACTTACCTAGTGCTTTGCTGCAAAGCAGCTGATCCCTCTCACTAAATGCTTGGAACCAGAAATCAAAATAAAGCACATACATCATATTTTTTACTCGCTCCATGAATGTCATTTGATGATCTAATTCTGATAAGACAATAGGTACGTAGGATGGAGGGAATGGAAGTCCTCCACTGTACTTTTCAATTGTATAGCCAAAAGAGAAGCGGAGACTGTACACAAAAGGTATTTTAAGTAGCTCAGCCAGCAGCTCACCACAGGGTCCAGAGGGATCTGCAAGAACAACATCAAACCTTGATTCCTGTAGTTTTCTCATAAGGTTCTTGTTCAAAACAGCATCTTTACAGAGCTTTTGAATACAATCAAAATATTCCAAAATGTTATCTTGAATTAGTGAAAAATAAGTCCAAAATGTATCTTTTGGCATATATGTCCAGTTAGAGATGATCCGCTTGAAAAGATCCTCAAAATCATCTTTTGTCAAAGATGTAGGAAAAACCTCAAATTGAATAGCAGATGGTTTATTGGGATCAACAAGAATTGAAGCTGAAGATGTCAGAACAGTCACTTCATGACCTCTCTGGACAAGTGCATCCAGGATGGTCTTCATGTTGATCCAATGGCTGTATTCTGTGGGCCACACCAGCACCTTTCCACAACTCCCAGGGCTGAAGTGACCACTCAGCTGTAGCAGCAGCAGAACTGAAATCCACTTCATAGGCATCCTGGTGGCACACAGGCTTCTTTTCAAATGGCTGATCCCTTTACCATGGCTCATGCTTATGTGCAAAGAGAAATCAATCAGGAAGTTAAAATATAACTTCTACACCCAAAGTGAAAACATTTGATAAACAGTCAGAGCATTTTATGGCGTCAGAAAATTATAAAGTAATGATCTTTTTTTAAAATACAAATCTGTGTAATATCTAAAAGTGCTATTATTCAGCTGAGTCAACTTTGCAGTTTTCCTGTGATTTGTAATTTATTATAGATGAATGTCATAATTATAGGAAGTTAGAGGTAATTGTGTCTGTAATGACTTTTTGTGAAGAAAGGGAGATAAAGCTGCCAGAAGCCAGTTCCAGCATGTCATAATTGCAAGAGTTTCATCAAAAGGTTCATGGAACTTGAGGACTCAACAAGGGCTGAGTCACATATGTTATCACCTGTTGGGAATGGCTGAGGGCATTTCCCCAAACCTGAAAAGGGATGATTGCTTGGCTGCCAGACAGCTCAGGGCATCTTAATCTACATGTTATTGCCTCCTACTGGCCAAACACCTGAACAGCCGTATGCTAATTCTCCCCATTCTGACAATGGACTCTGTATATGAAACCCTGACCCTGTGAAGTGTATATCTCTGCCTGGCCTCAGGACAATTTGTGTTAATAAAAAGCATGGGGTCCTGAGACGAGGAGATCTTAGCTCCTTTTGGCTAGGCTCCTCTGACCCCCAATGCCTTTCAAAATTATATTTCGTCACTGGACTCTTACTTAAGTTACACACAGCCTTCTCCAGATTGCTGAACCCTTCTAGATGCCGGAACAAGAATCCCGGCAAAAGCTATTATGCAGCTGACAAAGAATTACCTGGATGACAGTTCCAGATTTTTTATTTTATTTGTTTATTTATTTTTTAAATTTATCTTTATTGCTGAAAGTATTACAGGTGTCTGCTTTGGTATTTTTTCCTCATTGACCACCTCCTCCCCATACTCGCCCCTCCCAAGTCTTTACCACGCTAGTGTCTGTGTACATGGGCTATGCATATATGCATATAAATTCCCCGATTAACCTCTACCCCCCCCCCCCCACCCAC
>NW_005360676.1:5335018-5335437 GCF_000412655.1 Myotis brandtii
TTTCCCTGCTTTGCTTTATCCCTCCTCCTTAATCTATCACAAATGAGTTTCATGTAACCCACCTACATCCCTCCTTTGATTGCAATGTATAAATACAAATGTAATCCCTCCATTCTCTAGAGCATTATCTCAATTCTTTGAGGTTGTCCTTCCCGCGTATGTCGACAGTTTAACTCAAATAAACTCACAAAAATTCTTTATGAAAGGGCGAGGGCTAGGCCCTCCATCTTGCCCCAGGGTAAGGGCTACGCCCTCCATCTTACCTTGGCCACGTGCTTGGCAAGGAGCTTCTTCCGGGAAGTCTAAGCCTCTGCTAGCCACACCCAGGAACAAGACACCGACTTGCGCCTGGCCAATCGGCAGGGCCCACAGTCCCCTCTCCTACCCTGACTCCACCCCCCTATAAAACTCCTCTTCAC
>NW_005360676.1:5335455-5336685 GCF_000412655.1 Myotis brandtii
ACACAGAGTTCTCTCTCTCTCTGCTTCCTGTCGCTGTGTCGGCAAGGTGGGGGAGCCGAGCTAGCTCGAATAAAGACTCTTATGCTTTTGCATCGGACTGGCTGGCTCCCTGATGTGGTTTCTTGGGGATCCTGAAATCTGGGCATAACACTTTACAGGTTTCTGTTAGGTCAGAGAGAGCCCAGGATCAGATACATGCAGACATGTGATGAGACAATGGACTTCCCCTGGAATTTCTCATAGATCAACGTGCCAGACACAGATACTGGCTTCTCCATGAATCAACAGGACTCCTTCCTGAATACCTTGCTGACCTCCTGCAGCTGAAACTTCCTCAGCTGAATACCTCAGCTCATGTCCCCGCCCCTCACCCAACCGCAGTATAAAAAAGCGCCCCCCTCCCTGTTGGCATGAATCCACATGCCCTATCTTTTGGGGTACATGGGTCTCCCAGGGACCCAGAAATAAACCTTTTCCTTTTCTTTCTTTTTCAGATTCACTGGACTGTCTTTATTTCTTATGCTGCCTCCTGAGCCACCTAACCTAACAGTTTCAATGTGTTTTTTTTAATGTTCAATACTTTGAACAACAAAGATTATATATATATCAACCCCCCCCCCAAAAGGAACATTAGTGATCTCCTAAAATGAAATGAAAGGAATCATTTTACACAATTCTAACTAGTGAATAGTTTCTTTAGCAAAAGATAAACCACAGAATTTTGCACCAGAATCAAGTTAAAATATTCTGAGTATTTGCACAGTAATACTGATATTGTAAATAAACTATTGAATGTTCTTGTATTTATGCCTAATGTTGGAAACTTAATTAAGCTTAATCATTTTTTTGGCATAACTTTGGAATTAATATAATAAAATCCAATAAATACCTGCATTGTTTTATTGTTATTTTATGTTTGCCCAGTTATTTTCTCTTTGGCATCAATATTTTTAACTCTTAAACAGACAGTAAATCACTTGAAAACAAATTTTGATTTGAGAAGCTAAATTGTGAAAAGTAATTTTGTCACAGGAAGAAGGGATCCTTATGTTACAACTTCATTGTGCTGAATAAACCGAAGGAGGCATATCAGCTTCAGGCGTGTCAGCTTCAGGCCTCTAAACAACTACTCCCTTTTCTTCTTCTTTCCTGGTTTAGCAAACTTCTGGTAACACAACAGACAACATTTTGTGATGACAAATGTAGCACTTGCCACACAGGCCAGCAGCA
>NW_005360676.1:5337205-5343113 GCF_000412655.1 Myotis brandtii
GGCTGGTCATGATGAATTCTTGATAATCTCATTGCATTCTCTTTATATCTGAAGGAGAAACACAAAGATTACACATTGAATGAAAGTTAACTTACCTAAGCATATCATGCCCATGAAAGGTTTTTGAAAATGTCATAAATATGATTCAAAATAATATCATTCATTGAATTTACTTCTTCATAGATAGTTTGGCCTTTAAATTGGGATTTTCTGATGACATGTAGCTTTAAAAGAGAAGATGGAAGTTAAGTTGGACAGTTCAGTCTTTTCTAGCAGAGTAAATGGTAGGAGCCATTGTTAGTGCTATAGATGAGATGGTGGAAATTCACTTGCAGAGTGATGCTCATGAAGTGTTTAATGGGAGTAGTGTCATTGTGAGTGAAATGTCTCCCCAGTAGTCCCTGGACCTCCACTCTTCTCTTTGACCCTCTACTTTTTAATTGCCATCAGTTAGCCAGTATGGTTTTTGAAACAGATATCAGATATGACACTTCCCTGCTCAAAATTTCCATCTGGCTTCTCATCACATTTGAATAAAGTCCAAATGAGTTTAGGACTAAAGGACTCCACATCCTCATACCCCTGGCAACCTCTTCTTTCACTTGGTCTCATGCACACTGTGTTGTAGGCACACTGGCCTTCTAGCTGTTGCTTGAAGTTGTCTGACAGGTTTTTGTTTGTTTGTTTTTAATTGCAAGTGCATTGCTTAAGCCTCCATTGCTGAGGTATCCATTCCAAAGAGGCATTTACTTTCAAGAGGACTATCTTTGTCAGCCACTTGACTAGATAAAGAGCTAGGCTGCCTCCCTCCAGTGAGGTGACTTTGTTTTAGAGATTTAGTTCACTTCAATAACTGGCTTTTTGGACTACTTTTTTTTCTCATTCCAGCTTAAGTTCCTGCTCTTATATTTTAAATTCGTGAATAAAGAGTGAGTTTGCCAAACTCTTGGCCTTCATTCCAATAAAAGCAGTGTGTGTCTTATTTGCTCTCTCTCTCTACCTGTGACTGTTTTGTGGCCCCAGGTGTCCTATGTAATTTCCGGGTTTTTAAAGTAATAAACTTTTATTTTTAAAACTTTTTTTATTGTTAGTGCTGAAGGACATCTTGCAATCATAATAGAAACCACAAGGGCTGATCGAGACACCACATTGGTTATTGAGAGCCATGACCAGAACAAAATAATATCAAACAGGTTACATTTTAAAATTTTATTCTTTAAAACTTTTAGGTACTTTTCCATTATTTTGGGGATGAAGCTCACAAGCATGTGGCCTGGTTGTGTGTTTAAAACTCTCTATTATGACTACAGATATGCATATATTTTTCTTTATCCATTTTGCTTTGATTATTTTGAGTTTTTATTAGTAGATGTTACCAATTGATAATTGATATTGTTTTCAAAAATTGATGTATTAATTATTATGAGATATTTGTTATTAGCAGGCTTTTGAACCACTGTGTCTGATATTAGCATAAGTAAAACATCTCTCTAGGTTATGCTTAAATAGATCTTTTCTTATCTTGTTACTTACAATCTTTTTATGTATTACTATTTAAACATTTCTTGTAAAAAGTATGTTAGTTAGTTTTTAAAATGCAGTCTAACGATCTTTGTCTTTAAACATTGAGTTTGTTTAGATTTGATGTAAGTACTGGCATATTTATATTTGTATCTACCATCTTATTCTATTGTAGAGGCTCAGGGCACGAAATTCGTGCACAGGTATGGTCCCTAGTGGCTGCTGGCTGCCGGCCGGGGCCTTCCTTCGTTCGGTGCCGCTCCCTGGTGGTCAGCGCATGTCAAAGTGAGCGATCAAACTTTTGGTCAGTTCAAACTCCCGAAGGGACACTTTGCATATTAGGCTTTTATATATATAGATTTTCTTTTCTATTTGTCCAACCTGTTTTATATTTTTTTCCTATTCTTTCATATTTTAAGGTATTTTCTTCTCATTCAATTGTTCTAACATTTTATTCTTAATAATACATTTTGCAAGAATTACTTTATGTGATACTCTATTGATATAATAATAATGCAAATAGTAGTAATAAATACTGAATTGATGGTTGCCATGCTAGGCACTATAAATTGTACTACACTATTTTACTCTTTAATATGGAAAATTTTAATGTCTATTTTATCACATTTGAAAAATTTTATGCTTCAAAGGACATAATTAAGAAAGTGAAAAATCAACCTTCCAGAAGGGGAGAAAATATTAACATATTATATATCTGATAGTGTACTTGTATTCATATACATTAAAAATTCTTTATATTTTTATATATAGAAAGCCATTGATCAGAATGCCATAATGGCCAGAACAACTGGTTGCTAAGATGCCCACTGTGGCCAGCGAACATGCCCAATCATGGGGCGGGGCTGGCCAGCCAACTTCTTGCATCCCCTCCCCCAACCCAGCCCCACCCCAGATTGGCCCCCGCACCCAGATCAGGGGCAGGGGGGCCGGCCAGCCACCTTCGGACCCTCCCCCGAGCCAGCCCTGTCCCTGATCACTGCCCCCACCCCAATAGGGGGAAAGGCTGGCTGTCCAACTTCCTGGAGCCATTCCCCTGGGTTGGCCCCACAGCTGATGGGTCTCCACCACCCCAATCAGCCTGCAGCCCCTCCCCCAGCCGTCTCCACCCCTGATGGTCCCTCCATCCCAATAGGGGGCAGGGCTGGCCAGCCAACCTTCTTCGGCCCCTCCCCCTATCCAGCCCCACCCCAGATTGGCCCCTGCACCCTGATCCGGGGCAGGGTTGGCCAGCCAACAGCCTGTGGCCCCTTGCTGTGGTCAGCCCTGCCCCCAATGGGCCCCCACCATCCTGATTGGTCTGTGGCTTCTGCCCCCAGGTAGCTCCACCCCAGATCGGCCCCCCAACTCTGATCAGGAGCAGAGCCAGACAACCACCCATGTCCCCTCCCCCAGGCTGCTGGCCCATGATCAGCCCTCCCATCCCATTTCGAGGTGGGGCCCTCTGGCCCACCACCCACAGCCCTGCCCCACAGCCAGCCCCACCCCTGATCAGCCCTCACCACCCTGATCAGCCTGCAGCCCCTCCCCCTAGCGATCTCTGCCCCTGATTGGACCCCCCACACCAATTGAGGGTGGGGCTGGCCTGCCAATATCCCATGGCCTCTCACCAGGCTACTGACCCCCGATTGGCCCAACTACCCCATTTGGGGGTGGGACTGGTCAGCCCACTGCCCACAGCCCCTCCCCACTGTCAGCCCCACCCCCAGTTGGCCTCCCACCCCAATTGGGGGTGGGGCCCATGAGCCAATCGCCTATGGCCCCTCTCCCCAGCTGGCCCAGCCATGATTGTGCCCCTATGGGGTGGTTTGGCCGGCCAACCTCCCACAGTCTCCTTTTCCTAACAGACCCAGTCCCAATACACTCCAATTTGGGCTGGGCTGGCTGGACCCCACCCATACACGAATTTGTGCACTGGGCCTCTTGTTCAATGATAAAACAAATAACCAAATTTTAAAGTTGTCAAAATATTGCTATACACATTTCTCTAGTCAGGCTATATGCATGCTTAATAACATATGAAAATAGGCTAATATGAAAAATATGCTCTGGCTCTAAGGGAAGTGCAAATCAAGTTGACAAGGAGAGACCACTTCATACCTACTAGGATGGTTATAAAAAAGACAGATGAGTATGGCTGGATGAGTATTGACCTATGAACCAGGAGGTCACGGTTTGATTCCTGGTCAGGACACATGCCAGGGTTGCTGGATTGATTCCCAGTAAGGGGCGTGCAGGAGGCAATGATTCTCTATCATCATTGATGCTTTTATCTCTCCTTCTCCCTTTCTAGCTGAAATAAATAAATGAATATTATTCTAAAAAAGCAACAGATGATAACAAGTGTTAGCAATGTGGAGAACTTGGATCTCTCATATACGGCTGATGGGGATGTAAAATGGCGCAACTTCTTAGAATATCAGTTTGCAGTTCCTCATAGAGTTACCATATAACTCAGCAATTCTATTTCTAGATTTATGCTTGAAAAGAAATTAAAACATGTTCACACAAAACATGTGTGGAAATGTTCATAATAGCAAAATGTGGAAACAACCAAAATGTTCATGAACTGATCAATGGGCAAATAAATGAAGTATATCCATACATAGACTATTGGGGACAACAACGGGGACTGTAATAAATCAAACCAAGAATAACCTCACAGGATGATCTTAACTGGTAAGGTCATGGTGGGTAGTCATGCCTCATGCTTGTAAAAAGGTTTACCTGTGACTTAAGCAATCCCTGTCCGTTTTTTTTGTGCATCTATGTTAATATACCTTTAAAATGTCAGATTAGTCCTCTTTTTCAGACTCCTCAGAGGCATAACTACCCTCAAGGGAGCACATAATCTTCTCAACTATCGTGGAATCTTCCTTATGCTACCTCCTTAATTCCAAATGTATAAAAGAAACTGCAAAACAGCCATTCTCAGGAGCATTTTTGCTTCCTGACATGTTGACTATTTTGTTCAAATAATCTCATACAAAAATTGAGGTTAGTTGCTGTGGTTCAGTTGGTTGGTCATCATCCTCTGCACTGGGGGGTTGCTGGTTCAATTCCCAGTCATGTCACCTGCTCAGGTTGTGGCCTTGAGCCCCAATAAGGATCAGCAGGAGGCAGCTGATCAATGTTGCTCTCATATTGATGGCTCTCCTTCTTTCCCTCTCTCTCTTAAAAATAAATCTTTAAAATTCTCTATGGGTTTGAACATTTTTATGTTGACCACTATTACTCAGCAATACAAAGCTATCGCATGCATGAAACTCAAAAATATGCTAAGTGAAAGAAGCCACTTGCAAATATCATATGATTCTACTTGTCTGAAATATCCAGAATATGGTAATTTATAGGATAGAGAGTAGATTAATGGTTGTGTAGGGTGGGGTGGGGGGTGGGGAGATGGGGAATGACTTCTAAGGCATATGAAATTTCTTTTTGGTCTGATGAAAAATTCCTAAATTTAGATTATATTGACATTTTCATAACTCTATAACATACTACCTATATTTGATGTTTCTATATTAATCATTGAACTTTGTCATAGGTAAAACATATATTACTAGAGGCCCGGTGCACGAATTGGTGCATGGGTGGTGTCCCTTGGCCTGGCCGGGGATTGGGGCCAATGGGAGCCCTCTCTCCCAGTTCTGATCAGGGCGGTGCTGGCCGGGAGAGGAACCACAGGAGGTTGGCTGGCCACAGAAGGTTGGCTGTAGGAGTTTACTGACCACCAGGGGGAAGCTTCTGCATTTAGTGTCTGCCCCTTTATGGTCAGTGTGCATCATAGCGACCAGCCGACTGGTCGTTGGGTCATCTGGTCATAACAGTTGCTTAGGCTTTTATATATATAGACTAGAGGCCCAGTGCACAAAAATTTGTGCACTGGCGGGGGGGAGGTGTCCCTCAGCCCCACTTGTGCTCTCTCACAGTCAGGGACCCCTCGGGAGATAATGACCTGCTGGCTTAGGCCCGCTCCCGGGTGGCAGAGGGCAGGCCCAATCCCTAGGTGCAGCGCCTGGTCAGGCTCAGGGCAGGGCTGATTGGGGAGTTGGGGCACCACCCCCTGTTATGCACAGAGCAGGGCGGATTGGGAGGTTGCGATGCCACCCCTAGTCACGCTCAGGGTACGGCCGATTGGGGGGTTGGGGCACCGTCCCCTGTCACACTCAAGGCAGGGTCGATGGGGAGGTTGTGGCGCCACCCCCTGTCACGCAGAGCAGGGTGGATCAGGGGGTTGGGGCGCTGCCCCCTGTCACGCACAGAGCAGGGCCCATCGGGGGGGTTGGGGCTCTGTACCCTGTCACACACAGAGCAGGGCTGATCAGGGGGTTGGGGAGCTCCCCCCTGTCATGCACAGAGCAGGGCC
>NW_005360676.1:5344591-5349378 GCF_000412655.1 Myotis brandtii
TATTTATTATTTTTTAAAAAATATATTTTATTGATTTTTTATAGAGAGGAAGAGAGAGGAATCGAGAGTCAGAAACATCAATGAGACAGAAACATCGACCAGTTGCCTCCTGCACACCCCCACTGGGGATGTGCCCCAACCCAGGTACATGCCCTTGACTGGAATCGCACCTGGGACCCTTCAGTCCGCAGGCCGATGCTCCATCCACTGAGCCAAACCAACCATGCCTATTTGTCTATTTAAAGTCACTAAATATTTTTATTTTTATATTTTTTCTTTTTTATTGAATTTATTGGGTGACACTGATTAACAAAATTATACAGGTTTTAGGTGTACAATTCTATAACACATCATCTGTACACTGAATTGTGTGTTTCCCACCCAAAGCCAAGTTTCTGCCCATTACCATTTATCCACCCTATACCCTCCTCCACCGCTCTTCATCCCCTTCCCCTCTGAAATCATCACACTGTTGTCTGTGTCCATGAGATTTTCCCTTTTTTCCTTTTTTTCTCAATCCCGCCACTCCCCTCTTCCCACTAGATCAAGGCATCTTCTTTGTCAGTTTGCCCTTAGAATAAATGAGCTATTCTGTGATGGGTAAACTTTGGAAAGTCAGGATGGAAAACTGACTGTTCAAAGAGTCTATTTGTAGCATTATTTACCTAAAATGTTTTCTAAGCTTCTTTGTTACTTTGGATTATTTGTTTAGTTTTGTATTTCCACAGACCTGTTAGCCCAACCACCTACTCCTTTGCCATTTGATGCCCCCTTTTTCCCACATTACAGTGCATGTGCTTACTATGATATCTCATCTAAGACCTTGTTTTCTATGACCTATGATTACTGACTAATTTTAGCGGATCCACTAATAATTTTGTTCTTGGATTATTTGCTTAGTCATTCATTTGCCACATACCTACCCACCCTCCAACTCTTACTTGCTCTCCAGCTTTCTACTTTGATTGTTTGGCAGTTGATGCCTAGTTTTCTTCATGTTACCTTGCATGCCCTTTGCTATGGCATCTCTTCTAAGAGCTTATTCTCTATGAGCTATCACTTCTGATTAATTATTAGCATTATTATCTTAGAAACTTTGGTCTTGGGGTCATTTGTTTAATCTTATTCTGGACAGACCTATTCACCCTCTCACTTCATTCACCAACCAGCTTTCAACTTTGACTGTTTGCCATTTGATGCTTGGTTTTTCCTCCCCATTGCTTTGAATGCCTCAATTAAGAACTTATTTTCTATGACCTGTTATTCCTGGTTAATTTTTAGCAAATTTGTTTTTGAGACTTTGGTCTTGATTCAAGCTACTTTTCCTCTATCTTATTCTATCTATCTATCTATCTATCTATCTATCTATCTATCTATCTATCATCTATCTATCTATACTTTTCTATGTAATCTCTACATAACAATCTTTATAATATATATTTGTATATATATATGAATGTATAAAGATTAATGCTTTTATAACTCCAATATTTATTTCCCCTATAATCTTGTTTTTTTAATTCTTTATTATTTAGAGTATTACATATATCTCCTTTTTCCCCCATTGGCCTCTCCCTGGTCACCCCCCAACCTCACAAGCCCTCAACCCCCTAGTGTCTGTGTCCATTGGTTATGCAGACTGGTGCAAACACTGTGGAAAACAGTATGGCATTTCCTCAAAAAATTAAAATGGAACTCCCATTTGACCCAGTAATACCACTTCTAGGATTATATCCCAAGAAATAAACAACACCAATCAGAAAGGACATATGCACCCCTATGTTCATTTTATAATAGCTAAGATTTGGAATCAGCCTAAGTGCCCATCAGCAGATGAGTGAATTTAAAAATGGTGGTACATCTACACAATGGAATACTACGCTGCTGTAAAAAAGAAAGAACTCTTACCATTTGCAACAGCATGGATGGATCTGGAGAGCATTATGCCAAGTGAAATAAGTCAGTTGGAGAAAGATAAATATCACATGATTTCACTCATTTGTGGAATATAATGAACAACATAAACTGATGAACAAAAATAGATCCAGAGACAGAGAAGCTTCGAACAGACCATCAAACTTCAGAAGGGAAGGTGGGGGGTGGGGGGTGGGGGAAAGTAGAGATCAACCAAAGGATTTGTATGCATGCATATAAGCATAACCAATGGACACAGACACTAGGAGGGGTGAGGGCATGTTTTGAGGGTTGGGGTGGCCAGGGAGAGGTTAATGTGGGAAAAAGGAGACATATGTAATACTTTAAACAATAAAGAATTTAAAAAAAGAAAATTTTCTTATGACCCCCTGTACCATATATGCTTGCACAATATTTATGTTAATAAAATTAAAGAAAAATTATTTTTAAAAAAAGTGATTGTCTTAGCCCTGGCCAGTGTGGCTCAGTTGGTTGAGGGTCATACTGTGCTCTGAAAGGTTGCTATTAGATTCCCGGTGAGAACACATGTCCCTGCACAAGAGGCAACTGATCAATGTTTCTCTCTCATACAAAATTTTTCTCTCTCCCTGGCCATCCTCTCTCTTTGAAATTAATAAAAATGTATTTTAAAAATAAATATGAATAAATAAAAATAAAAAATACAAATAAAAGTGATTGGCTTGAAAATACAGTATATGCACACACACATTATTTATATAGACTTTTATCTCTAATATCACATCAGTACATTCAGAATCATAAACATTTATTTAAGCACTAAAGAATTAAGTATGCATTTGTTTATTCTGTAAAGCTTCAAATTTAGCAAATGCAAATGTAAACAGTGATTTCAAGTCTTTAGTCAATCAACCCTACCATACACACAGAAATGCCTTTCCCTAGGATATTCAGTCTAGATTCTACAATTTAGCAAGCTTTTCTCTTATTTCCAGATTTTACAAGTAAATTGTGAGATCTTTGAGAGTATGGCCACTATTGCATTTGGTTCATGTTCGGAGCTTAACAATATTTGTATGTTGAAATAAAATATTTGCCAAAAAAAACTGGAAAGCTTTCATAAAGTATGGAAATAGATGTGCTCACCCTTAATTTTGTCTGTAATGGAGAAATATAGTTTTCAAAAACTATAGACTTTTAATTTGATTATCTACCCTTCAACAGATTTTAGGCCTTTAAAACAGATGATTTATAAGCCCTTAGTGAAGCAATGTAATCATTAAAAACTTCAAGTTATAGGTTCCTATCTGAGACAGACTCATATTTCTCCATTGTCAAAGACTCCTTCAAGTAGTAGGGCAAAAACAGTTTAATTTTTAAATAAGAAAACTGAAGAGAAACAAATGGAAACAATTTCCCCAATGGTCTATAGACATTGTGCTAAAAATATGTAACTCCTCAATTTACATTTGTGCTTTGATGAAAATATTTAGTGAAATTTCTAATGCATTTATTGAAGAAAAAAATTATAGTAAAATTGATATGTAGGATAAATGGACAGAGCCACTGCCCAGAGGATTTTTAGGGCAGTTAAACTACTCTTTACAATACTATAATGGTGGATACATACATTATAAATTTGTCCAAAAATCACAGAATATACAATGCCAAGAGTGAGCCATATTATAAGCTATGGACTTTACATAATAATAATAATTCAGTATATTTTCATCAGTTGTAACAAATGTACTTCTCTGGTGTGGAATGTTGACAATAAGGAGGCAGGGCATATATGGGAAATCTCTACTTAATATTGCTGTGGACCTAATACTCTTCTAAAAAATGAAGCCTATTACAAAAAAACAAAGAAGAATGGGGATGTGATTGCTGATGGAACTCCTCAGTGTTTAAATTTGGGGTCTCTAACTTCCTGGAGTATCCCATACTAGTGTACCCTAGGGTTGAAACTAACCTTATAATTTAAGCATTTCTGTAATATAGGGTGTCCCACAAATGTAGACACAGTTTGAATCATTCCAATGGGATAAATCTGAAAAGAAAGAAACATCAATTGAGCTATCAGAAAAAAGTTTGTATACATTTTTTGGGTGGAACACCCTCCCTGTGTTTGTAAGATTAAAAGGTCATTATATATTACTAGAGGCCCGATGCATAAAATTTGTGCAAGGGGCTTGGCCCTCGCACCCCCAACTTTGTCTGGAAGGTCGTCTGGAAGGACATCCAGAAGGTCATTTGGCTGTCCGGTCTAATTAGCATATTATGCCTTTATTATTAGAGAATATTTAATCATTTCACTTATAAAAGACAAATTCCTCTCAATATTTATACCAACTCATCTTCCAAAGCACTAGGAAAATTAGGACTTCATGCTGCCAAGTAAAAACATACCTTACTTAGTACTTCATTCAGAATTTGGTCCCACTTCTTCTGGGACCAATTGCAGGCAAATGTCAAAATAGAGCACATAGACTATATTTTTTACCCTCTCCATGAATGTCATTTGGTCACTTAATTCTGAAAAGACAACAGGTACGTGGGATGGAGGGAATGGAAGTCCTCCACTGTACTTTTCAAATTCTTTATATTCCACAAATGAATAAGATCATGTGTATTTATCTTTCACTGGTTGGCTTATTTCACTTAGCATAATGCTCTCTAGTTCCATCCATGCTGTTGAAAATGGTAAGAATTCCTTCTTTTTTACAGCAGCGTAGTATTCCATTGTGTAGATGTACCACAGTTTTCTAATCCACTCATCTGCTGATGGGCACTTAGGCTGTTTCCAAATCTTAGCTATTGTAAATTGTGCTGCTATGAACATTGGGGTGCATATATCCTTTCTGATTGGTGTTTCTGATTTCTTGGGCTATATT
>NW_005360676.1:5349499-5352714 GCF_000412655.1 Myotis brandtii
TGAGATGATACCTCATTGTTGTTTTGATTTGCATCTCTCAGATGATTAGTGACTTTGAGCATGTTTTCATATGTCTCTTGGCTTTCTGTATGTCCTTTTCTTTTCAAATGGCTGATCCCTTTTACCATGGCTCATGCTTATGTCCAAAGAGAAATCAGTCAGGAAGCTAAAATATAAATTCTCCACCTGAAAGGAAAAACAGTCATAGCATTTGGAGCACAAGTGGAAAATGCAAAAGGTAGATGACTAATTAGGCAATGATGATGCACAAAAACATGTCATACTGTACTTGTCATAGTTATTAGACTCCACATGAAGATACACACACAATATTTATTGATTGATAGATAGATTGATTGAAACTAGCTCATGTTTAATTGTGACATTTTAAAATTGGACAAGTGCCCTAGCTGGTTTGGCTCCATGGATAGAGCATTAGCCTGTGGACTAAAGGTATCAAGTTTACTTCAGATCAAAGGCACATGCCAGGGTTATAGGCTCGATCCCCATTAAGGGATGTGTAGGAGGCTCCCGATCAATGTCGTTTCTATCTCTCTCTTTCCTGTCCTCTCTGAAATAAATAAAAATATATTTCAAAATATAAAATTGGACAAGTGTTTTGACATCTGCCCCTTCCCCCATTTTTAGTTTCTTTAAAGTTGCAAGAAAACAGTAACCAATCACAGGTTTAATGGATTTAATAAATTTACCCCTTTGGCTCCTATTTGCAGCGCCCAATATTCCCTTCAAACCCCAGACAGATTTGATGGTGGCCAACAGTAAGTTGTAGACCAATAAGTTTCAGCTGAGCATTTTGTGTTGCAGTAGCACTCATCCCAAATGGTACCTCTTGTAGTTGGGCAACTTCAAATGTACCAGTTGAAAAAGCTTTTTCCCTTCAAGGGGAAGAAAAATCACTCCTCAAAACCCTGCAGATATGGCTGTGTGGTCTTTCCTCCTGTTCCATGTCTTCAGGATTTATTTTGTGTTATCTTTTTGTAGTGGAGCAAGAGACCAAAACCTAACCTGAGTGACAAGAATCAAGATAGTAATGGCTATAAAGGCAGTGACCAGGAAAAACTGAGGCGTTTCTTTACCTCCCACATCCAATATATGTGCCTCACAGAAAACAACAAAAATAACAGGTCCACAAATTACAATAGCTAGAATTGCAACATCCATTCATCCAAGAGTGGTGTAAGGCAGGACAGTGAGGTGGGATGGAAAATGGCGTGGGGAGAAAAAGTATTCAGATCAGTCCATGGGGGTTGGCAAATGCTAGTAAAGAGCTGCAGAAGAGCTTGTGGTCCTTTCAGACTTACAGGCTAAAAATCCACATGGTGGTGTCAGGAAGATTGTACCTTATGTGCACCACAGACAAAAAATCCAATTCCTTAGAAGGGAAGATGCAGACGGCCCTTGGCCGAATGGGTCCTGCCTTCCTTGGTGTGGGAGATGAACAAGGAAAGAGCTGAAAAGCCTCCAAACCCACTCATCCCCTCTGGATGGCAGGTAGCTCCGTGTCCTGCAGACGCCTTCAGTTTGGTAGGTGATGGATGCGGTGAAGGGAACTTCTCTGCAGAGGCTGAGCCACTCGGGGAAGACTGCAGGCAGCCACTGCTAATGTGCCAGGAGGCCCCATAACATGCTGGACTGTTAAAGAGTCTAACTCTTGGGCTGCTGACAAAGACAGCAGTATCTTCACAGCTTTCTGGGATTGCCTGTTCTAAGGGTTTTGTGCTCTCTGCATCTCTTAGTTCCAAACGTTTCAAAGGGATGTGTAGGGCATGAGGCACACAACACATGCCCACCTCCACTTGAGGCCTCTCGGAGTGGGGTGACTCAGAATCCGAAAATCGCTTATTGTGGTTTAGTCGGTGACAAACACTAGCTCTCCTGTGCTCAGCAACTACAGGGAGTGGTGCTTAAGGTGGCTGAGAAGCCAAGGAAAACTTTGCTTCAAGTTTTGCAAGTCAGAAGGCTTCCAAGGGCAACAGGCTGCCAGTGTCCGAGAGGCCCAGCCCTGCAGCGATCTTCAACACTTTCGGCCTCTGCAGGCAGCCAGGACCCCGGTTAGGACCCAGCACCCTGCCTTCCGCGCAGCTGGAGGGAGCAGAGCGAAGACCCAGCCATGGCAAGGCCCAGTGTCATAGTGGTAGATTGCGTTTTGGCCCTTGAAACATGTGACGCTGGCCAACACGAGAGGCTGGTGGGCCAGCACCAGCCCTGAGGGAGGCATCTTGACCAGGTAGCAAATGGGCACGTTGTCTGAGCCACAGGCAGCTGGCCAGGGAGCAACCTGGGTCTGGAGGGCGTGGCTGACGTCAGGGGGGAGCGTGGGGCACGAGCTCTAAGCAAAACATAGCAGGCGCAGGTGCAGGCGCAAGAGCAGGTGCTGGGAGGTGCCCCCCCGCCCCCCAACCTTCCTCACTCCCCTGTTAAGACCCTGGCCTGGAGGACTCATGGGTCACACAGTGCCTAGCGGAACAATTAGCGGCTTTCTACTGCGTCGTAGTCCACAAGGCCAAGGCGGCCTGCACAGGCTGCTGCCGGCTGCAGAGCAATGGGCAGTGGAGCCCACTGCAGCCAAGGACTCGCAAGGACGCCATTGTCGGCTGCAGCTGTGTGTGCTCGCCCAGGTCAGAAGCACTATAGCCTGCTGAGTGCGGAGTCTCACCTCGGGACCTGGAGGCTTGGGCGCCAGGTGGCCCAGGAAGTAGCTGCTCTGGCTCCTACTGCGCTGGAAGGCTGCTGCCTGCCTCTGTGTCCAGGGACTCAGCGCCTCCTCCCCCTGAGCCGCTTGGGCCCTCTAGGTGAGTACTTTCTGGCAGCCAAGGCGGCCTCTTCCCGCATAGATTCCTATGCTTGGTAAATATTTCGTGGGTAACAATTTACTGACTCACTTTACCTTTACCTGAAATCAGGGCCTTTGCCATCCTTGATATGTTATTGGCCATTTCTACTTCTGTGAAGTGCCTGTTCATATCCTCCGTGTATTTCCATCCCGGAATATTTGTCTTTTTTGTTTGTGTTTTGTAAGGTTTCTCACTCTACAATGATTACAAACCTTTATCAGTTATACGTGTTACAGAGTAGATCTGAGGAAAATTAAGCTTATATGTATGATTTAACATTATTACCTACAATGACAATGTGTATTTATGTTTTCCCTTTGAAATGATTTCAAATATCTAGAAGAGTTCTATGGAAATTCA
>NW_005360677.1:0-13282 GCF_000412655.1 Myotis brandtii
CACGTGCTCGATTCAGGGTTGGCTACAGGTAGTGTTGCCCATGCATTTCAAGCCCTGCCCAGCAATTACTCCATTCAAAAACAGCTGGCATTTATTCTCCCCACCCCACCCTTCATATCTCTCTCTCTCTCTCTCTCTCTCTCTCACACACACACACACACACACACACACACACACACGCACACACACACACTCACCAACAAGGGCTTTACAAGTTCGTGCCATTTGCCCTTTGAGCCAGGTGGTGTTACCAGTTATCAGATCCATTTTACAGATGGGAGCAGATGCTCTAGGTCCGTGGTCCGCAAACTGCAGCTCCCGAGCCACACTCGGCTCTTTGGCCCCTTGAGTTGGCTCTTCTTAAGCCTTAGGAGTACCCTAATTAAGTTAATAACAATGTACCTACCTATATAGTTTAAGTTTAAAAAATTTGGCTCTCAAAAGACATTTCAATCGTCGTACTGTTGATATTTGGCTCTGTTGACTAATGAGTTTGCCAACTACTGGCCTAGAGCATGAAAGATATATAATAGTTGATAAATTTTTAAAATTTTCTAAGATTCCCAGGTGATTCTAATGTGCAGCCAAGGTTGAGAACCACTGCTCTGGGGAACTTAAGTATCTTTCCCAGAGACACAGCTAGTAAGGGCAGCCCGCAGCTAAAGCCCAGGACAGCTTGACGCTGCTGCTACCGTCACTAAGGTTTGGTGGAATCACACTGGGGGGTTAGCGTTATTTGACTCTGTCCCACAAAGGTTTGGTGGAGACGTTTCTTCAGGTAACAAGTATCTAACAGGAGGAGTTTTAACTTTTTTAAAAGAACAAACAATCACAAACACATCTGAAGTGCCCCCCGCCAAATGACGGAGTATTTTTCATATTTGAAGTTGCTATGAGGGTACAATCTCATAGCTTCATCCTAGAGTGGAGAATTCGTTCCCAAGTGCCATGGTCCCCGAGTGCCAGCCGCCCTTGGCTGGGCATTGCAGTGGTTAATGATTTGGACTTTCCCGTGAAGACGGGAGAAACTGGGAGTGGGGTAAAGGGAGCCCAGGCTTTCTGGGGAAGGCAGTTCTGAGTTTGAATTCTGGCTCTGCTACTTACCTGTTCGACTTTGAGTGAGTGAATGCATCCCCTTGAGCCTCATTTTTCCCTTCTATAAAACAGATTTTAAGAAACATGCCTTTGATCAGGCATTATAAATAGTATATAAACAGACTGTTGATTTCTATGACATTGGCAGGATGGGAATTATGTTAATAATGTCACCTATGGACAGAAAATGTATTATCTGTTTTTATCAGGATCCAGATGAGGCAGAACCCCAAAAGCAGAGGTTTACTTTTTTGCTACCTTCAGACCTTTCACGCTAAAATTTATTTACATTTGATTATTATTTCAGGCTCATCCGCATATACTTAGCATGGGTCATCGGCCACAGACTCACAAACATTTAACTTTATTACCTTTTGCCTCATTGCCTCGTGTATCTCATTAAAACTTTGTGGCTTCATCGAGGATCAGCATATTGTTAACTTTAGAATTCATGGTTCCAGGATGCTGAAAGTTTCAAACATTCTGAGGGGGACATACTATATCTTCTCTCCTGCCTCTGTGCCTTTGCATCTGCTGCTTTCTTTGTGACTATGACAATGCTTTCTACTCTTCCTAACCCCTGCTCAGTCTTTAATACCCAGCTCAGGTGACACCTCTTCCAGGAAGCCCCCTTTGATCCCTGCGATATCTTGTACTTGTCTTTCTTGCAAAGCTCTTTTTTCCTGAGTTGGAATGGTCTGTTTACCTATTTGTCTCTCTTATCAAACTGTAAGCAACTTGAACGTAGAGACCACCTGTGGTTCACTATTGTATCCTTGGCGCCAAGAACTGCCTGTGACATATTATCAGTCCTTCCAGAAGTGCTGGTTGGATTCAGGTTCCCAGTGGGAGAGAGGGGAAGCGATAAAGCCAATGATAAATGCCATATGGCCACATCAGCGGCTGCTATGAGAGTAATGGGAGGACAAGTGACATAATCTCTAACAACGGGGTAGTAATAGCATACATTTCACAATACCTTTATAGCTCATTCACATGCATTATCTAATTTGATCCGTATGAAAGCTTGGAGATAGGAATACTTCAGGGGATAAAAGGTAGAGTTTTTAGCAGTTATGTGATTTGCTTAAAGTCTTACAGCTGGTAAATGGCTAGATTTAAACCAGACCTTAAAAGCCCACTCTCTTCCTCGAAGCACACAATGAAGTCACATCATCACCACCGCGCCCATTTGCTCATGGTGGCTTACTGCTCTGCGGTCTACAGCCCACCTCCTCGTGGTTTTATTGGCCAGGCCTCGCCTCTCCCTGAGGAGACGCTTTTTATTAATGCATTTCTAGATAATGAATTGTCTTTGACCCTAAGGAGATGATAGCCAGGGCAGAAAGCTAACCTCATTTTGATCCACATCCGGTAAGGTGGTTGGTAACAGGGCATATGGTATTTTCAGAGACAACAGTGACGTGTAATGTGTGGTTCCCTTTGCTTCCAGGCCCAAGACACACATCCGGGAGGGAAAATGCGCTGTGGATTCCTGTGCCGATTCCTGTGGCTTTGGCCCTATTTGTTCTACGCAGAAGCTGCGCCCATCCAGAAAGTCCAGGATGACACCAAAACCCTCATCAAGACGATTGTCACCAGGATCAACGACATTTCACACACGGTAGGGAGGGTCTGGGGAGACAAAATAGACGTGTGGCCAGCCCGTGGGGAAACTGGGTCCTCAGCGGTTAACCGAGGCCTGTGCAGTGACATGTAGGGGCTTTGGTGGCCTTGACTCCTCCTTCTGTACGAGCAGCTGCCTCTTCTCTCCTTCTCTCATCAGTCCCCACGTTCTTACTTCTCTTCCTCCCTGACTGGAATCCTAGTGCCTAGGACCAGAGGGAGCCATAAAGGTCCTTGGCCCCATTGGCATGTGACCAGACCCCCCTCTGGGATCTCCATGTATCTCTAGAATGTGCTGGTCAGTAGGTGTTTTTCCTAGTTGCAGCTGAGCTCTGGCCCTTAGAAGGTCTCCCCATTAATGCTAGTCCTGTGGCCAAGGCCACGCTAAAGAGCAAGTCTACCCTCTTCCACATACAACTTCTGGGTATTTGTAAACAGTTATTAATGCCCCTTGGGTCTTTGCTTTGGGATCCACAGGCCTAGACCTTCAGCCATTTCCCACTTCTCTGTACACCTCTGCTCTCTATCTGCAAAATCTTAAGCTAGTTCCTCAATGTCTTTAAGCCTTGGTTTCATCATCTAGCTATGGCACTCATGTCTAAGGGACTGTATCATGTCATATAGTCTTTATAAGGCCATTATGAGATTAAATTCAAGAAAGCAAGTGACCCCTCCCCACCCACCGCAGGACCAGAACCGAGTGTGCCCTCATTAAAGGTTTGCAGTTGTAGTTTTCTTAGTCCCCAGCCTTAAACGCCTGCTTTTTGCCCTGCATGGACTTCCACATCTCCTGGTCACTGTGGACATCTGACAGTGGCCTTGGGAAGGGAGAAGTTAGGTGGCCAGAAGCAGGGACAGCTCAGAACAAGACAGAGTCTTGGACATTTTACAGAGAGAAACCGTTAAGTTTCATTGCTTTCAAAATAGTCATTTGACAAGCTGCACGGGAAATGTCCAGAGTGTCCCTGCTGTGGGTGCAGGGGGTGCTGTGGCAGTTGGGAAGGGGAAGCCCTCCTGGTAACCAGAGTTATTGGAGCAGAGAAGAGAGGCGGGACGCTCGCTGGGGGCGGCCTAAAGGGGTGAGGTCCATGAAGAATCTGACCGGAAGGAAGGAATTTACTAGGAAAGGAAGGGAGTGAAGACGGCTGGGGAGGGAGCGCTTATGGAGGACCTTGGTGCCTGGGGAAGAGACTTAACTCAGTAAGAAATGGGAGTCACGGCTGGCTCTAAAGCAGAGGCCATTCAGGGAAGGCACGACCTACCTGGGAAGGTTGGTCTGAAAGTGGAGGGCAGGGTGGTTTGGGAAGGGCAGGAGGACGAAAAGTCCAGGAGGCCAGCTTAGAGGTTTGGCAGCCACCTGGGCACAAGAAATCAGGGCCCAGGCCGGGATGGTGCAGAAGAGGGAAAGGAAGCAACCTAGGAAATGAACCTCCATACTCCATGGAAAGGCCTAGGGCTTTAGAGAAGGGACTTGCCTCCTGCGTTGCTGAGCTGTCGTTCTCCCTCTTCCTCCTACACAGCGGTCGGTCTCCTCCAAACAGAGGGTCACTGGTTTGGACTTCATTCCTGGGCTCCACCCTATCCTGAGTTTGTCCAGGATGGACCAGACATTGGCAATTTACCAACAGATCCTCACCAGCCTGCCTTCCGGAAACGTGCTCCAAATATCTAACGACCTGGAGAACCTCCGGGACCTTCTCCACCTGCTGGCCTCCTCCAACAGCTGCCCCTTCCCCCGGACCAGGAGCCTGAAGACCTTGGAGGGCCTGGACGATGCCCTGGAAGCTTCCCTCTACTCCACAGAGGTGGTGGTCCTGAGCAGGCTGCAGGGGTCTCTGCAGGACATGCTACAGCAGCTGGACTTCAGCCCTGGGTGCTGAAGCCTTGAAGGCTTGGAGAGAGCCTGAGTGGACATGTTTATCCAGGCCTCCAGTCCCTTTCTCTCTCACTCCTCCAAGCCACCTTCCCGAAGGTCAGTTCTGCCGGGGCTTGGCCACAGCCAGCCGCCAGTTGTTTGGGCTGAAGGATCCCCCGAAGCACAGGACTGACAGCGTGAGCACATGCTGCCCCAGAGCCAGGGAGGGTCTGCACATCAGCCTTGAGAAGCACCAAGTTTTTGAATAAATGAATAAAACCCCAGCAAACAAAGACATGCAGCTCAATAGCAGGCTCCACCAGATACGCAGGCTCGCAAAGACAAGACCGTTCTGGTTGCCAGCACAGAGCAGTCATCTCTGCAGAACATGAGGACTTGAGAGTTTCAACCCGAGTCCCGGGGTGGACTCGAGGGCTGGCCCATCCAAGGGAGTCACTTCCATGGATGATTTCAAGGGTCCCCATCCCCCAAAACATCTGGCTGATTACTCTGGAGATTTAATGAGAGAACGACCCAGCACAGTGTCTAGTTCATGGTAGATGTAAGTGAATCTGCTTCCCTTCGCCTCTCAATCAGCAACAGGCTTTAAACGCCAGTGATCTGGGACCAGGAGCACATGGACACAAACTCACCTTCGTGTAGATGACGGGGACCGAGTCCTGTGCACTAGCTCAGGTGGGGGCGGAAAGGGAGACCCGAGAAGAGGGGCAGTCAGGTGTGGCTGGAGAGCCTGAGTGGGTCACGTGGCAGCTGAGGGAAGTGGCTGACTTCTGTATCAGTCAAGACTCCATTAGCTGCCAGCAGAAGGTGTTTGGGAGAAACTCAAGGCAAACTAAAGAAAATAAAAAAAGAGAGGGGAAGAAAGAGAGAATGTTTTGGCCTGTGTTGCTGAGGAGTCTAGGCCATGATCCATGTCTTACAACACTCTTTTGCACTTACCCCAGGGGCTAAAAGGTGCTAGTGCCATGATCCGCCCAGTCCCCGCAGGCCTGAGGTGGGTAACAGAGGCTTGGGGGTGATGTGTTTGCCCCTTTGGTGGCCTCCAGGGACTGTCTGAGCTGCCTTGTTTCTGAGCAGCCACAAGCCTGAGCAGCTGCTGCGCTCCTCCCAGCCCCAGGGGCTCGGGAGGCCAGCCCACAGTAGCAGGTGTCTGAGCAGAGGCCTGGAGAGTCATTCCCTTCTCTGTGAGGTGACTCCCGGGGTCAGCAGGGAAGAGGGTGTTTCTTAGATTGTCCTTCCAGATCCTTTTCCACCCTCAGGCATTCTCTTGCACTCCCCTGAGGCAGCAGCTCACAGCTGGCAGAGTCTGGGGACAGCACCTGGCCATGTTCAACCTCCAAAGTCAGGACTTTTGCAGAGTCTAGTGAAAAAAGCATCAAATCAAGCCAGAGGACCTTTCAGAAGACCCCAGATGCTTGCTTCACAGCATCGTACAACCAAGAATTACAGCCCTAGCTGGTTGGCTCAGGGGATAGCGTGTCAGCCTGCGGATGGAAGGGTCCTGGGTTCGAGTCGGTCAAGGGCACAAGGGGATCGATTCCGATGCCGGCTCCATCCCCAGTGTGGGCGTGTAGGAGGCAGCCAATCAATGATTCTCTCTCATCATTGATGTTTCTGTCTCTCTCTCCCTCTCCCTTCCTCTCTGAAATCAATAAAAACGTATTTTAAAGAAACGACACTTCTTTTTTCCAAAAGGACAGAGCAATTTATTCCGGGCTTCAACCTCAGGATCTAAGTCTAGGGATGCCCGACTACACAAATCCACCTGGGTTAAGTTCACGGGTACACTGTCATCCTCAGCCCAAGGGGTCCTGGCCCTGGGAACTTACGGTCTCTGGCCTGAGGATGGGAGAACAAGGCTGTAAAGAACGTAACAGAGCCTCCCATGCCCAGCTCTCACTTCAATCCCAGCTCCCAGCCCAGAGGGTGCCTAGCCCTTAGACAAGCTCTGTAACCTCTCTTACCCTCAATATGTCACCTGTACATGGGAAGAATAATACAACCTCCCTCATAGGCCTTCAGAAGATTGATTGACAATATATTTGGGAAGCTAGAAGCCCAATGACTGATATACAAAAAGCACTTACTAAATCATGTTGTTATTAGTGTTAATGAGTCAGGGAAGCAGCAGGAATGGGGGTGCTCAGCAGACTCTGGTGCCCTGGCCACCCCTGAGGCCAGCTGCAGCTGTGACATGCAGTTCCCTGGCACAGCTCTCCTCGGATCTCGCCACCTTGATGCCTTAGGAAGGCCTGTCAGCCCACACGGCCAGCCTAAGAGGGAGAGTGATGGCCCTGGAGGAGGCTCTCAACCAGTAGGGATGAGGCTCTGTGGATAAATTCGCCAGCCTCCCGCCCTCCCCAGGGGCAATTCTGAGGTGCATCGTACCCAGATTGAGCGCCGGTGCCCACACCAGTCACCACATCAATGAAGCACTCTTAAATGGCCCCTCCTTCCCTGTCTTGCTCTCCCCGCCCTCACCTCCGCTTCCTAGGGTCACCTCCCAAACACCTTCTGCGCCAGAACCCTCGTCTCAGGTGCTGCTCTTGGAGGAACCCAAAGTAAGACAACCGCAGAGCAAAAAGAGATGGATTTGGATGCTGAGAGAACTGTGAAGCAAGGATGCAGCCCTCGCCCAGTAGCTCAGTTGGTTTGAGCATCGTCCCCATAGCCAAGATTGTGGGTTGGATCCCTGGTCAGGGCACATACAAGAATCAACCAGGGAGGTGGGAATGCAGACTGGGGCAACCACTGTGGAGTTTCCTCAAAAAACTAAAAATGGAACTCCCATTTGACCCAGTGATCCCCCTTCTAGGAATATATCCCAAGAAACTAGAAACACCAATCAGAAAGGATATATGCACCTCAATGTTCATAACAGCACAATTCACCATAGCTAAGATTTGGAAACAGCCTAAGTGCCAATCCGAAGATGAGTGGATTAGAAAACTGTGGTACATCTACACAATGAAATGCTACGCTGCTATAAAAAAGAAGGAACTCCTACCATTTGCAACAGCGCAGATGGACCTGGAGAGCATTATGTTAAGCGAAATAAGTCAATCAGAGAAAGATAAATATCACATGATCTCACTCATTTGTGGATTATAATGAACAACATAAACTGATGAACAAAAGCAGATCCAGAGACAGAGAAGCATCAATCAGAACCTTAATCAATAAAGAAAAAAAAGAATCAACCAGTGAATTTCATAAATAAATGGAACAATGAATCAATGTTTCTCTCTCTCTCTCTCCCTCTCCCCCCTTCTTCTCTCTCTCTCTCTCTCTGAAATAGGTCCCGAGAGGTGCAGGGGCCACACACCAAAACCCAGAGAACCCCTGGGTCATCCCAAGGAATGTGGCCGACGGGAGTGAAGAAGACAGGGAGTCCACTTCAGGAAAGCTTGACATGGAAAAGAGCAGGAGGAGAACCTACTAACATGGAAGAATTACAAGATTAGGAAGGAAGGAAGGAAGGAAGGAAGGAAGGAAGGAAGGAAGGAAGGAAGGGGACTCCATTACTCACCACCAGCTCTGCCCCGCCAGTGCTGTTGGAGAAGAGCCTGTAGAGGCTGACAATGCCATTGGGCTTCCCAGGGGCGCTGATGTTGACCACAGCTTGGGTAGAAGACACGGCATGGAACCTGGGGGGGAGGGGAGGGGAGGAAATGAAAGAGAAGAAATACTAGTATATTTAAGTTAAAATGAACATCACCCGTCTTAGTGAGTTTGGGCTGCTATAACGGAATACCATAGCCTGGGTAGTTTATAAACAACAGACCTTTATTTCTCTCGGTTCCGGAGCCTAAATGTCCAAGATAAGACGCCAGCAGATTCCATGTCTGGCGAGGACTCACTTCCTGCTTCGTAGACCACATCTTTCCCTGGGTCCTCATAAGGTGGAGGGGACAAGGGAGTTCTCTGGGGTCCTTTTATAAGGGCCCTCATCCCATTCATGAAGGCCCTACACCAGTGGTTCTCAACCTTCCTAATGCCGCGACCCTTTAATACAGTTCCTCATGTTGTGGTGACCCCCAACCATAAAATTATTTTCGTTGCTACTTCATAACTGTAATTTTGCTACTGTAAACAATATGTAATTATATATGTGTTTTCCGATGGTCTTAGGCAACCCCTGTGAAAGGGTCGTTCGATCCCCAAAGGGGTCGCGACTCACAGGTTGAGAACTGCTGCCCTATACCCATGACCAATTTGCTGCCTGAAGGCCCCACCCCCAAATTCTATCACATTGGGCGTTAGGATTTAACATATGAATTGGGGGGGAACACAAACATTCAATTTACGGCATCATCTTATGATAACTGATTGGAAAAAAAATCAGGCTAAATTAAAGGAGTCTCAATTGTTGAATATTTTCCTCATGCAATGTCTTTTTTTTTACAGCAACAGGGCCTGAAGTTGCAGCTCTTCCTTCCACTGAGCTCCCATGGCCCCATCCTGCCTGTGCATGAGCTCCCAGGAAGCCATCCTGCAGGCTTTCACCCCCTAGCCCTCCTGCCCCGGGGAGGGCGGTGAGCTCTGCGGGAGGGTCTCTCCCCCAGTGCCTGGCTGGAGGGTCTGGCACAGCACAGGCCCTCTGTTCTTATTTGGGCAAAGGAATGGAGACACTTGTACAACAAGCCCATTATTCACGTGTAAGCGAATTCTGCAAAAAGTCTGAAAACAATCCTTAAGGTGAAACTTCTTATTAGAATTCTGCTCATTCTTAATTTTCTCAGGAAACTTTTTTTGTGAGATCAAAGATATACGTCCAAACCAACTGTAAAAAAAAAAAAAAAACAGTTTTGAGACTACAACAGAATCCAAATATGGATTCTGTTTCAGATTATTAGCTGTGGTGATGGCATGGTGACTAATTGTTTTGAAATGCTTCCCTATTTATCAGACATTCAGACTGAAGCAGTTTAGGGTGAAATGAGATGATACCTGAAACTTGTCTTCAATTACTTCAGGAAAACACATGTATATGTATTTTATTGAATATATATATGAAATTAAATAAACAAGATCAGCCAAAATGTTGGTAAGTATTAAAGCTGGATGGTAGGCACACAAGAGTTCATTATACCAGGACTTCTCCTCTACTTCTGGGTAAAATTTCTGGAGTAAACATTTTTTGGAAAGGCTCACTCGCCCGGGCACCACTGCCTGGGCACCCTGCTCTCTGGGGAAGGAAGGAAGGAGGGAGGGGGGTGGAGGGAGGCTGCGAGCATGACGATGTGCCGCTGAATTATATTTAACTCCACATTTGATTTCACTGCCTGGCAGATGTCCCAGGGCCTTGGGAGGACGGCAGACTGTCAGTGTGGGTGTGAAACAGCGACTAAAACAGAGACTTAGTAAATCAAACAAGGAGAGAGTGGCAAGAGCCAGCTGCAAGATGCCGGAAAGGCAAGTCCTGATGCTCGTTAAAAAATAAAAGACCAAAGAAGTAGATAAGGGCCTTGAGCTCGGTCCCATCCCTGCTGGGTCTCCGGGTGCCCCTGGAAGCCGTTGCATGCCCCTTCTCCATCCCCAAGGGAAACCATGGTGTCCCCATGGGGCTATCCCTCCATGTTAAATACACTGCACAGGAAGAGAAGTCTCAGACCATTTGGGAAGGAAAATGGATTTTTGTCTCTTTTTCCCACTTAGTTATCATAAGAAAAAATCTATTTTAAAATACTCTTTCCCTATCTTCAAGACCTTCTCCCCAGCCCGGCTGGCATGGCTCAGTGGTTGAGCACCGATCTATGAACCAAGAGGTCATGGTTCGATTCCTGGTCGGGGCACATGCCCGGGTTATGGGCTCGATCCCCAGTGTGGGGCGTGCAGGAGGCAGCCAACAATGATTCTCTCTCATCATTGATGTTTCTCTCTCTCTCCCTCTCCCTTCCTCTCTAAAATCAATAAAAAATAAATAAAAACTTTGTCCCTGGGGCCAGCCAGGCAGGCTCATCCCATTTCTCACTGGCTTACTCCATTCCCCTCCCAGTGCAGGCGCAGATCACTAGCCCACCCCCCCATGCACCCTCTACCTAAGCTTCAGGGATTTCAGAGGGTACAGAACAGGACAGGCTGAAGGGCCTGTTCAGAGTGCCTGTTAGGCTTCCCCTTGGGGCCTGGGCCAGGCCCTCGGTACTGAATGTGGCTGAACCTCAGACAGGGCCTTGCTGTCCAAGGCGAGTGTTTTCATCTCGGGCAGGTGTCCCCGAGAAATATCACAGATCAGAAAACCAACCCTGAAGTTGCCTTGACTGTCCCACCCTTTTTGGGCCGTATTTCCTGAGGAAATGCCAGTCCTCACAGCTTCACCTTTTCTGTTGATAAAATGTATTTACCTGAGGGAGAAGTAGCAGGTGCCGCATGAACCATAGGAAGTGGAGCCCCCGCCCCCCCCACACACACACACACAGGTCCCCAGTCCTGAGACGGTCGTGAAAGTGGAAACCACCAATCCCTTCCTCACTTGGGCTTGACCTTGTGTCTGACTCAAAATCTAAAAGTGGTCTTCACAGCCCAGTAATTATTTGGAGATCATGACAACAGTCCAGAAAACCACCCCCTCCATACTTCAGGATGGAGGGACCTATGACCTCCCCACATTTGGGGGAGCAATGAGGGTGTGTATTATTTAACCCATGTATTGGATGATGGAAACAAGGCTTAGAGGTCTCAGTGCCCAAAGACTCACATCTGAGGATTAGACCCTCAGCCTTTGAACTTGCAGTACCCAGGCTGAAGATAGATAGGTGCCAGATAGATAGATAGATAGATAGATAGATAGATAGATATGATATGATAGATAGATAATTGATAGATAGAATGATATGATAGTAAGAAGATTGATAGATAGAATGAGAGAGATAGATAGATAGATAGATAGATAGATAGATAGATTTTTATCCACCCCATTCCTGCCCCAAAGGTGTGCATACAGATTTCCAACTATCTTTTCTTTGCCATCCCATCCCCATCTCTCCCCATCAGAGGGAATCATTCTCCAGTCCTCAGCTCTGCTGCCTTCAATGCTGGCTTCATTCTCAAGTGGTAGTAAGAGTGACCACCAAAAATACCCAGCTTCTGCCTTCCACTGGGCAACTCCCCCAGAAAAGGCAACTTCTCTTGCTAATTATTCCAGCACAAGTCCCAGGGCTAGCTCTCATTGGCCTGGCTTGGATCACATGCCTCTTGCTGAACCAATCACTGTGGCCAGAAGGATACAGTACTCTGGTCAGATAGGAGTCATCCCAGAAACTGGGGAAGGGGGTCAATCCCACTTAGAATGAGAGTATGAAGGGTAGTTTCCCAACGGAAAGAAGGTTCTATTACAAAAAGAGGGAGGATGCTCCTGTTGCGGGCTCGATCCCCAGTAGTGGGCGTGCAGGAGGCAGCCAATCAATGATTCTCTCTCATCATTGATGTTTCTCTCTCTCTCTCCCTCTCCCTTCCTCTCTGAAATCAATAAAAATATTTTTTTTTTAAAAAAAGAGAAAGGAATGGATTCTGAGGAGACAACAACAACAGATGACCCCGCCAGAAATGCTTTGAGCTTCTCTGTCCTGTCCTCTCTGATTTCTACAGCACCATTCCAGTCTGGATTTCTTTCTAGGAGAAGAACGAGAGGAAGCTCATTTTGACCTTTTACTTATTTGTACAAAGAACCAAAACCAGTTTCTACTAGCTCTTAACCTCAATCTCATAGCATTAGGTAAAAAAAATGACATTTGACCTCAGGCTGAGAAGAAAGGGAGGTGATTGTCCTTGGCTCTGAGAACTTCTTCTGATAAGTATGGAAAACTTTTTGTTATTGATTATTGTGTATTGAGCCTTGATATGAAATAATCCAAATGGTCATTGCTCTGGTTGGGACTATGTTATTGGTCTCTCTGCTTCGTCTCTTTTCCTTTCGGAAAACTGGTTCCTTTTTTCCCTCCTTGTAAGGGAGCACATGCTGCTGACACTGCATATTGCAGGGCAGAGCTGTTTCGGGCGCTTTGTAATAAGCATGATGATCAGCATGATCCCTCCCAGTGGAGGAGCACCTGGCCCTCCACAAAGGGCTTTCCCACACGTGGTTGTATCTGGTCCCCACGATAACAGGGTGGAAGAGTGTAGTATTACACTCATGCCTTTTCGATATGGAAGTAGACTCACAGAGGTTAGGGGCTGGCCGAAAGTCACACAGCTATGCTGCCGTGGGTAGTGGGAAAACATTGGCAAGTAATAAGCAGGTATTTATTCAAGGGTGAGTCTTTGTTGCTGCAAAACTAATCAGGGCCAATGCCCCAGCAGAGTTAGTTTGTGGGATACAAACTACAGTAGCTCCAAAGGACCGACACACAAACACGGGGTCACAGAGCTACCGACAGCCGTGAGCGGAGCCCCGCCCAGCATGCCGGCACTTGGGCTCACCCACAAGCAGGTCCAAGAGGTGCAGCCCAGCCCGCCCCCTGCAGAGCAGTTTGTGGCTCCGGACAAGCACCCCATTTAGGTGGTTCAGCCCTGCTCTGGAGCTCCTCCTCCCCTGCCTCACCCCTTCTCCCCTCAAAGGGGCTGGAAACTGGATCGTGGATGGGACTGGGGCTTTGCTCAGAGAGAAATGGGACAAGTTTGGGGAGATCTCAAGCCTGAGTGGAAACTCCAGCCTCATATACTGGGGGTTCCCTTCCAAGGATGCTC
>NW_005360677.1:13293-17265 GCF_000412655.1 Myotis brandtii
CCGCCCCCCCCCGCCCCGCCTTTTCCTCTGTGCCTGTCTTCCACACTAAAGAGCCTGGGTGGAGAAGCATGACCTCCTGCTTGGTTTCTGTGCCACTCACCACCTCTGCTCGTTACCAAAGGAAAGAAGGGAGCTCGGTGGCCAGAGGAGACAGTGTCTGCTGCGCTGGGAGGAAGAGCCTCTGGGAACTGGGCAAACTCCAGTCCTGGTCCTGCCCCTAGAAACCTACCCCCCACCCTCCCGCATGCAGACACTCTGCCTGTGTCCTGAGCAAAAGGCAAGGTGACAAGGTAAAGGGCACCCTCTACAAATGGCACCCTGACCCCCACTTCCAGCCCTGTCCCGGGCACTCACTGTGGAAGCCCTGAGAGCTCAGGACAGACCGGCCGGAGGGGAGGTGACCCAGCCCCAGAGCACTCTGGGAAACCTGCTCTGTGTTGGGCCCAGACCTCTCACTGGGGTTTTGGGAGATGAGAGCACCCTCCCAGCAATGTGTGAGGTGAAGGGGACAGGGCTTGGCAAAGCCCGCGTGGGCCGGCAGAAAAGGGACCCAGTCACCTCACTCGGCCCTCCCCAGCCTGGGAGAAGGCTGCCCTGCGTGATCAGGTGGGTGCTGCTAGGCGGCTTCTCTTCTTGAAGGTGCTGCCAGGTGGCAGAGAAAACAGCAGATGCCAGAAACTTCCATCCGAAAGGACTCCTATTCCAATCACTCCTTCTCCCAGCTGGACTATCTGCAGCCAGCCGCTTCTCCTAAATGGAAAAAGAATGCCAGGAGTGGGCAAATGACCTCACACTGGAACCCAGTGCAGCCCAGCACCACGCTCTCTGGAAAGCCCCCTAAAGGAAGATACAAATTCCGTTTGTCTTGTCTAGAGGGGAGTGGGTTTAAATCTGTTGAATCAAAAATATCTTATGGACCAGACATTAGTGATCCAGAAAAAATGCCTTGGATAAAAAAATTACCCTGAAAATTTTAAGTATTCAGGTTGCCAAAGAACTGGGAATGTATGCTGTAATCCGAGCATAGAAAGTCCACTCACATGTCCCAGACTGGGCCCCGGGGGACTGGGTGACTCAGAGCCCTGGTTGCTGAGGGCCAGCCGGGCAGCTTCCCTCAGCGACACCTCCTGCCTGCCTCCCAGGACCTCCTGCCTGCCTCCCAGGACCTGCAACGTCCTCGTCTTCCTGCTGGGCTGCATGGCCAGGCCTGAGGAACTCAGACCTGCCTCGGAGCCACCTGGGCCAGCAAGATGGCGGGAGAGGACTGGGGAGAGAGACAAAGGGGCCCAGTTTCCACTGGTGTCCCAAGCCTGGCAGACACTGAGGCTATTTAAAAGCCAGTTTACAAACCCTGGACTCAGAGCCCTGGTTGCTGAGGGCCAGCCGGGCAGTTTCCCTCGGCGACACCTCCTGCCTGCCTCCCAGGACCTGCATGGGCTGCATGGCCAGGCCTGAAGAACTCAGACCTGCCTCGGAGCCACCTGGCCCAGCAAGATGGTGGGAGAGGACTGGGGAGAGAGACAAAGGGGTCCAGTTTCCACTGGTTTCCCAAGCCTGGGAGACACTGAGGCTATTTAAAAGCCAGTTTACAAACCCTGGGGGGCACCTCCAAGAGCTGGGGGAACGGAAAGCTCCAGGGACTGGAAGGCAGGAGATCTGGGTTCTAATCCTAACTCTGCCCGGAGCCGGCTAGTACCAAGGGCCTTGGAGAAGTCCCTTCCCCATCGCTAGTCCTCGGTTGATAAAACAAAGAGTTGGATTCAAATGACATCAGGGTCTCTTTGGATTCCCTGACTAAGATCTGTTTTCCTTTTTGTTCTCGAGTTTTCTCAACAATCAGTCTGCATGGGTTTGAGTCCCAGTTCAGCTGCTTTCTAACTGTGACTTGGAGCAAGTAACCTACCCTTTCTGTGCCTCCATTTGCACTTCTGTAAACTGGAGGTACTAGAATCGATCTGAATTCCTTGTGAAAGGGTTATCAGGGGGTTTTGAGTGGCTCCTAGCACACAGCCATTATTTATTGAATAATTACGATATGCCCAGCTCTGTAGTAGGCATAATAATACAGAAATGAGCCAGAATACCATGGTGGTTGCTCTCCAGAATGATATTGTCTCTGAGAAAAATGCTGCCCAGGAAGCCCCTCTCGTATGTCCCTCTGAGGGGGGCGGGGGTTGATGGTGACTCCTGGCATCCTGCCTTTGGCGTGGGGGTGAGCCTGGGGCAAGTTCCCCTGCGGGTCACTGAAGCGCACTCCAGCTGCCTGACAGCTCCATGTTTTCCCTCCCCTGCTTCTTTATTGCCTTTCTGCTCTGGATTCCACTTGAGCTCTAACTTCAAAGCTAATAAATGGAAATAAAATCTCCTGCAAAAGAGCCTTTCCTCCTCCTCCCTCACCCCGTTCTCTCTGGGCTTCTCCCCGTCTCTGCTTGTTTGTATTGCATCACTTGGTCTCCCGGCCCTGCCCCACTTGCCCTGTTTGGGGAGCTAAGAGATCCCTCGGTGCCTCTCTGCCCTCCTAAGAACACACTCTGGCCCTGCTCTTCCTAGAACCCGACCCAGCCAGAATCTCCTTGGTGAGCGAGGACACTGGCTTCGGGAACATTCAGCTTTGTTTTCCCAGGGGGTGGGAGGAATGGGGGGGAAGAGACATGTCCAGCTCCTGCACCGTCAGCAGGGAAGGTAACAGAGATTAATCTGGCCACCGCCAAATGCAGATGCGTCCCCAGCCCAGGCCCAGCCAGGAGGGAAGACAAGCGGCCGCAAGGGGCCTGGGGGAGGGGAAGACGGCCCTGGCCCAACACAAGCAGCACCCGGCAGCCCCAAGGAGCTCCATGCAGCATCTTGGAGTTCAGGAGCCACCCTGCCCACAGCTGCCAGCCAGGAGGGCTGGCTGATGGATGCCTTTAATAGGCATGTTGGGGAGTGGCTGGCCGAGTGTTTACACCCAAATGCACATGGGCTGTTTAAGGAATCCCTAAGTCCCTTGCCGGAGCCTAGATTATGAAAAACATTTCTAGAGGAATCTCTGGCCTTCTTGATCAATATCCTCAACCTTTGGCTACCAGAGGCTGGGAGGATTAGGGGAGGGCAGCCCTTTGCCCTGTCCCAGCAGGTTCTGGGGCAGGTCAATTAAATCCTGGCATATGAGGAGCTGTGGTCAAGATAGCTGTTTGGCAAACATTTCCTGAGTGCCTACTCTGCCAGGCACTGTGCTAGGCCCAGGAGAAACAAAAGCCATTAGGAGAAAATAGAGGAGCTCATAGACCAGTGGGCAAACTACTGCACGGAGGGGAGAGGAGGCCCTCAGAGCTGTGGGAAACACACAAAGGTGACCTTTGGGGTCCTGGTGCCCCTACCATGCCCCCCCCCCCACACACTCCCTTACCCCTTGCAGGTGCCAGAATCCTTGTACAGTCATAGTGACTAATGAAGGGCTCCTTCTAGCATGATTTCTTTAAAGAGGAAATTTTTGAAGCCCCCCTCCCCCAAACCCTACCATACTAAAGGGGGCTGGGGATTATAATGGCAAAGTTTTAGGAATTCTAACAGATCTGGGGAGGGGAGGAACTTGGGTGGGGCTTCTCAATAAATCACAGCTGGCCAGGGTCAGGTATTTGGGATGTGGCCCATGCCCTGTCACTCTGGCCGGGTGAGCTGGGCGCGCCACCAGAGCTCTCCAGTCTACCTCTCAGCGTTTCTGTGCTGTTTGGATGAAGGACACATGGGATAGGAAAGGGGCAGTGCAGAACGGGGCACCACTGGCAGGTCCCACTTGTGGGGGCCTCTCTGTCCTCACCCACAGTGCGGATGCGCCCCCCTCCCACATCCCTGGCTGTGAGCTTGCTGCTGACAAGTGGATCACTGTTCACATTTCTTTTTTATATATATATACATTTTATTGTTTTTTTTTACAGAGAGGAAGGGAGAGGGATAGAGAGTTAGAAATATCGATGAGAGAGAAACATCGAT
>NW_005360677.1:17433-18029 GCF_000412655.1 Myotis brandtii
GAAGGGAGAGGGGAGAGAGAGAAACATCAATGATGAGAGAGAATCATTGATCGGCTGCCTCCTGCACGCCCCCTACTGGGGATTGAGCCCACAACCCAGGCATGTGCCCTTGGCTGGAATCGAACCTGGGACCTTCAGTCCGCAGGCTGACGCTCTATCCACTGAACCAAGCCCGCTAGGGCCACATTTCTTCATATGTAAATCACTGTTGATATAATACAATATTCAATGAGGGTAAACAGCAGAGAAAGGGCCCTTATCCTGAAGTGTGTGTGTGTGTGTGTGTGTGTGTGTGTGTGTGTGTGTGTGTGTAGGTCTTTTGTGACTGCCACACTACATGACCTTGAGCCAGAAGAGCCACGTGTCTGAAAAGGCGGCTTCAAGGCCTTCTAAACAGGCTAGTCGGGAACCAGGTAGCCCTGGGACCTGTACAGAGTGGGGGCGGGGGGGGGGTCCCCATGCCTGGCTGCCAATCCTTTAAGCTGATTTGGCCGCGGATGTGTTCCCAGAGGCTGATGGCTGGCCGCCCATCCTCGCCCCTCCAAATATGGCCACGGTGCTGCGCCCTGACACCATCCCTCACGCCATCACCCGAT
>NW_005360677.1:18959-21913 GCF_000412655.1 Myotis brandtii
CCGCGCTTCTGGCCGGGAAACTGAATACCCGCCCTCGAGGGACACCAGCTGGAGAGGGCTGGGCGCTGCATCCCGGGGGCGACAGTCACCTGCCTGCCTGCCTGCGCTCCCTCCGCCACAAAGGCTCCTTTCTCTCCAGCGCACAGACGCCCCTCCACCCCCAGCATTTTGGGCCCTTTAGTAAGTGCTGTACATTTAACCCGTTTCATCTTCCCTGCAGTTCGGTGAGCAGGTCCTATCCTCATCCCACATGGTTACTGTCAGCTGCCAAACCGAGCGATGGTAATAAAATAATCATCAGAGCATAGCAACCCAGTCATTTTTCATCTGAGCATTAAGATTTGAAGGGGTATTTGGAAGGTCTCTGCCCACAAAATTACTATTCTACATTCAGGTCTAACAATCTACCAGTTTGAGTGTTTAGGACAACTACGTTCCAAGCAATATTTGGGATATACTGATCCTAAAGAGTTACCTGTTGCTTCTCTGGAACATACTTATACTAAAACATGATCCATTGTATATCTGAAATTCAAACTCAGCTGGGCGCCCTGCGTTTCTTTTGCTACATCTAGCAATCGAGCCTGTGGGCCCTGCACGGAGGCTGTGGAGGGGCCTCGCCTGCCTAGCAATGCCCTGTCCAGGCACAACCACGGAGCTCACTGTGGGAGCCCCAGGCGGCCCCTGCTTCTGCTCCATTCTGCTCAGTGCACTCACTCAGCATCTCTTCCTCCTCCCCCAGTGCAGAGGCCAGTTCCCAAGTTCACAGCCTCCACCCCTCCTCTGCCCAGGTGAGCAGCTTACCCCAGAGATGGTCCCCTAGGATGCTGCAAGGGAGACCCCTTGTGGGGAAGCCTGGTGAGCCGATCCCTCCAGCTGGCTTTTATTGAACTTGAGCTTCTTCTCAAGGGAGATACGGTCCGGCCTCCTAGCCAGCATGGGGTAGGGGCGGGGAGTGGGGCTGGAGAGCAGTGAAAGGGAGATTAGAGAGGATGTGGCCCCCAGGTGAATACTCTCCCTCCCCTGTGCTCAGACAACGCCAGACATTCGGAGCCTCCATTTCCTCATCTGCAAAACAGGGATATGAACACAGCGCACCCCGCTGCCATGGGAGTTAGAGAGAGAAGGTAAATGCCTCCACAATGAATTATGGGTAATGCACGCTGATCTTCCAAATTCCGGCCTGCCCCCGCCCCTCCAATTGGGGGGCTGCTTGGGCAGCATGTACACCTCTGTTACAAATATCCCCCAGGGAACATTTGATAGAGCTTTAAATGCCAATGATCAAGGTGCAAGTGGGCGGCAGAACTGAACCTTCTGGAAACAAGGTCCCTCCTCCCCCACCCCCTCACCCCCGGCTGTACTTGCTGACTCAGAGGGCAGGAGCCCTTGGGGTTGACAGCATCCCACTAACACCCCCAATGTGATGACTGCCTTTTGGACAGGGGACTCCAGGAGGCCCAGCCCCATCTCTAGGATTCAATCCTCTCCTCCGTGGGCTCCAGCACAGCTCCCTTGGGGCAGAGCCCCCTCCTGGGTCACAGCCATGAGGCCCCATGGTGCCGCGTGGACAGGAAGGACAGAGACTGTGCAGTGTGCCAGGCCCCGGGAAGAGCCTCACCCTGGCACTGCAGCCCCACAGAAGCACCAGGGTGCTTTTAGCTGAAATCCCAAAGCTGAGGCATATTCACCAGACCCCCATCGGGCACTATTCCTAGCTCTGCGCTGGGACAGGGCCAAGGCAGCCGGGCTGGCCTTCGGGGCTTAGAGCTGGTCCTTCACACGTTGCCTCTCCTGAACGCCTCTGCACAAAACCCACCACGTCTCTGGACTGGCAGGTCCCCTCCACTGTCCCAGGTTCTCTGAGATATGGGGTCTTGTCCAAAGCCCTTCCCTCCACACCCCTAATTCCATCTGACGTCAGAGAGGAGAAAGGGAAGGAACCAGAGGCTTCACGGCGAGCTTCGGGGTGTCTGTGCTGAATTACCAGTGGACGCTGCCAAAGACCCAAACGGTCTGCTCCACTTTTTCTCACGCAGCACATGTCCACTGAGGGCTTTCATGTGCCAGGCCCCAGGGACACCGGAGCAAACAGGACAGTGGGGCCTCGGCCTGATGGAGCTCACAGTCTAGCAGGAGAACAGAGTAGATAAGTAATAGCAACCCATGGCAAGGGAGATAATAAGCTACACACATAATAACCATTAGATTAGTAAAACAATGTGATGATGGTTATACTGGGAGAAGTAAGCTGCTGTAGCCTGCCCGCTAGAGTGGCTCAGTTGGTTGGACATCAGCCTATGCACCAAAGCATTGCTGGTTTGATTCCTGGTCATGGCACACACCTGGGTTGTAGGTTTGGGGGCACGTACAAATCAATGTTTCTCTCTCTCTCTCTCTCTCTCCCTCTCTGTAAGCATGTCCTTGGGTGAGGATTTTTAAATATATACATATATTTTTTAAGTGCAGTGGCATGAAGCAGGGGTCCCAGCCAAACCTAGGAGTCACGGGTCTGGGTCAGAAAAGGCTCCCCAAAGAAGAGCTGACATCTGAGGGCTGAGCAGGGATTCTCCAGGTGTAGGGTCATGGGGTGGAGGGTGTAGAATAACTGTTTTTGGAATTTCCAGGACAAGAGAAAGGTTCTGAAACAGTGAAAACATTATGTAAATGGGGGAAAAATTGCCGGACACAAAAGGCCAAGCATTGTGTGATTCCATTTATATAAAATGTTCAGAACTGATAAATTTACAGAGCCCTGGCCAGTGTTTCTCAACAGTTAGAGCATCAGCCCGTGCACTGAAGGGTCACCAGTTCTATTCCAAGTCAAGGACATGTATCAGGGTTGCAGGTTCGATCCCCAGGCCCAGGCATGGCCCATGTGGAGAGGCAACCAATCCATGTGTTTCGCATAGATGTCTCTCTCTCTCTCTTTCTCTCTCTCTCTCTTCCTCACC
>NW_005360677.1:22017-28275 GCF_000412655.1 Myotis brandtii
CCCTCTCCTCCTTTCCCCCTCCTCCCCACTCTTCCACTCTCTCTAAACAACTGAATGAAACTCACTTAGGACAAAAGGGAGAGTTAGAGTTGGGCCAGGCCAGATGCTGCAGGACCACCCTCAGATCGACTTGATCTGACGCTGTGGACACCAGAGGAAGGTCGGGAGCCAGGAGTCACACGGTCAGCTGGGCACTTTAAGATCACTCTGGCTGCAGCAAAAAGGATACATCGAATGAGGGACAGAAAGACCAGTTAGGAGGCTGCTGCCATCATCCAGACGAGGGATCGTGGGGACCTGAACCAGGGGCTGCAAAGAAGGAGAAAAGCAGGGTTCCAGCGAGAGACAGGAGGCAGGAGGGACCGGGATTGCTGGGTGTGAAGGGAGGAGTGCGAAGGGAGGAGTCGCGGTGACTGAGGCAAATGGCACTGAGGGAGACGACTGTGTAAAGCTGGAGAGTGTTTGGGGGCCCTCATTTCATGATACTAAATGTCTCTATTTTAATCAAAAGGCTAAAGGGCTTGATTGAGCATCTAAATTACCCCAGGGACCAGGCTAAATTCCTGCCTTTGCAATTCTTAAATTGTCATGAACGTCTGAAATTTTCAGACACTTCAGAGTGTATCCCAAATTATAGGACAAAGGGAAACCAAGAAAATGAAGAATGGCCGGACCATCTTTTCAGTTCACTGGGACCAGCCCTGCTAGCAGCAACCACAGCACCCAGGCATGCGTGGCTGCTTACGGGGCTAGTTTGAGGGAGGAAGCTTTAAAAGCAAAATGGGGCCCTAGCCGGTTTGGCTCAGTGGAGAGTCGGCCTATGGACTGAAGGGTCCCGGGTTCGATTCCGGTCAAGGGCACATGCTCGGGTTGCAGGCTCCATCCTCAGTAGGGGGTGTGCAGCAGGCAACCAATCAACAGTTCTCTTTCATCATTGATATGTATCTCTCTCTCTCCCTTTCCCTTCCTCTCTGAAATCAATAAAAATATATTTTAAAAAACTAGAAGCAAAAGGGGTTCCAACCAGATGGCAGGGGAGCAGGACAGATGTCAACTAGACAACTATGTTTCCTGTAAGGACCCAAATAGGGACCCCCGAAACCCCTGCTCAAGCCCTGGGAGTGAATGGATGGTGGAAGTTCTCTCAAGTTGCAAAAACTCTTTCTTGTTCAAATATGAACGCATTGTCTTGCATATAGTAGGGCAGTGGGTGCTCTGAAAATGTTTGTAAAATTAAATGGAATTTGTTTAAAAAGAGAGACAGAGACCCCTGGTCAGTGAGGCTCGTTTGGTTACAGCATCATCCAGTGCACTGAAGCCTGGCAGGTTTGATTCTGGTCAGGGCACATACCCAGGTTTCGGGTTCAATCCCTTGTCGGGGCGTGTGAAGGAGGCAACTGATAGATGTTTCTCTTCCACATCGATGCTTCTCTCTTTCTCTCTCTCTCAAAATCAGTGAAAGAAAGAAAGACAGGAAGACAGGAAGGAAGGAAGGAAGGAAGGAAGGAAGGAAGGAAGGAAGGAAGGAAGAAAGAAAGAAAGAAAGAAAGAAAGAAAGAAAGAAAGAAAGAAAGAAAGAAAGGGAGGAAGGAAGAAAGAAAGGAAGAAAGAAAAGGAGAGTTTCAACCAATGGGTTGGGACCTATACGTTGTTCCCCTTCCGGCCAGATTTTAATGTAAGATGGGAGAGAGAAGGAGAAATTAGCACAATTAGCTGCCTTGAGAGTGGACTTGCAGGTCTCAGTGGAAGCTTTTCTTATTGGTGGAGAAAAGTTGGGAAGAGCCTTCCCTTTGCTTCTCAGGTTACCCCAGGGGCACTGGCAGCTCCACCAGTCAGTTCCGCTGCCATGCCTGTCAGTGCTCTCGGTTAGCTCAGCAGCTAGAGAGTGCAGTGCACTGTGCTGACCCCGCTTCGACCTCATCACAGCCCCTGGAGGGAGGGACTGTTCCCCCCTTGGTGTTCAGAGAGGTCCCTGGGTGAGCCCACTGGCCAGGGGGTGGGCCTGGGCCACTAACTTTCCTTCTGCCCTCAGAGCCTGAGCCCCTCACCCCACACCAGCCCCCCCAGCCCCTGGGACTGAAGTCACAGCCAGTAGCCCCCTCTTCTCACCGTCCAGAGCTCCCCCCCGCCCCCCAGCAATCCCTTTGGACAAACACCTGCTCTGTCCGGTCCCCAAGCTTGTGCCAAATCACATTCTTGTTCTGTAGGTAGAGGTGGGGCATGGAAAAATCCACAGATTCCACTTGGAAAAGAACTTCACTGTGGGGGCAAGGGCGGGGGAGGAGGAGGGAAGTATAAGAAATGATTCAGAAAGAGCTGAACTTTGAAAAACGGCAGAAAAACCTTTCGGGCACTGCCGAGAAGTGCGTTTTTAAATGAAGCTGTGCCAAGGGACTGAAAAACTGCTTATGAGCAGAGGACGTGGGCCCAGGGAGCAGTTGAACTGGCAGGGCAGCAGCAGAACTGCTGGGAGGGCAGTTTGTCCAGAGGCAGCAAAGGAAGCTCAGAGCACAGTCTTAATCACCGAATTCCAGAAGATCACTGAGTCCACGGCCACCGAGTAGCACGCCCACTAAAAGTGATGGATGCCAAACACAACCGCCACTAAGTCCTGTGGCCACTACATCCTCCCGGCACTAAATGCTATAGACACTAAATACTTCAAGACTCTAAATACTTACAGACATTAAATACTACAGAGGCTAAGTATTATGGACACTAAGTACTACAGATATTAAATATAGGCACCAATACTGCAGACGCTAAATACAGGCACTGAAGACTATAGATACTAAATACTACAGAGACTAAATGCTTACAGGCACTAAATACTACAGACACCAAATGCTACAGATACTAAATACTACAGACGCTAAATACTTAAAGACTCTAAATACTTAGACATTAAATATCACAGATATTAAATACTATGGACTCCGGGTGTTGTGCCTTGAAGGGTGTCTGCTGGTTTCTGTTCTGAAAGAGCTGCATGTGATGCCAGTCTTTGCAGGTGACACACATCTTGATCTCCGCTGCTAAAATGGATCATCACGGGGCCTGGTTGCGAAGAATACTGCAGAAAGGATCTTCCAGTAGCATCTGCAGGCGTTTCGTGATTGTTTCTGGTGTTACGTTTCTCATTGTTCCTAGCCTGGTGGCCATTTATGACAGGTACTGCGAGTCCCAGGAAATCGCCAAGAACCAACTAGAATGCTCGGGGTGTTTCATTAACAAGAAGAAACCGGAGGACACCTCAGCATGATCTTAAATTAAACAGGGACACCTTTGGGCCTTGTTAAAGTCTCTTGAGCATTTTTAAGTAGAAATAAATTCAGGCTGAAAAAGAATTAAAGTAAATAAGTAGATATATAAATAAATATTACAGACACTAAATACTACCAATGCTAAATACAGGCACTAAATACTACAGATATTAAACACACGCACTAAATACTTACATGCACTAAATACTGCATATACTAAATGCTACAGACACTAAATACTACAGATATTAAACACAAGCACTAATACGGCACTAAATACTACAGATACTAAATACTACAGATATTAAACACACTCACTAAATATTTACATGCACTAAATACTGCAGATACTAAATACTACAGGCACTAAATACTACAGATATTAAACACAAGCACTAATACTTACAGGCACTAAATACTACAGGCACTAAACACTATAGCACCAATACTACAGACACCAAACTCTACAAGCACTAAACACTCAGGCACTACATACTACAGGCTCTACATACTACATGCACTAACACTACATGCACTAATACTGCAGTGACTGAACCCTACCCTCAGACAGAAATCTTAGTATTATGACTTCAGTAACTGGGCCTTAGGAAGACCACTAATATTTGTTTAAAAAAAAAAAAGTCTTGGACCTAAATTCACCCATAGGCCCCGATGTCTGGGTAGCCAGGGTGGAATGACAATGCCATAGCCTGGTGGCCATAGCCTGGTGGCGGACTGGGACCAGAGGGAGGGGAAGGGAGAAAGGTACTCATCACGTCTAAGTGAGGCCTGAAGCCTCCCTCTCCTCTGGGCCCAGGGCAGGCCTTGCAGTGCTCTCTTTGGGTGCAAGCCCTCCCTCCAGGCCTGGAAGCCAGCTCACCTGCCCCAGCCCCAGCTCCAGGGCTGGAAATGGGCCAAGAGAAGACCTCACCCTCACCTCGCACAGCACTGACGCCACCACAATCTAGTTTGGGGGGCGAGGGGGCAGTGAAATCTCTTTCCAATTTGGCTGTCCCTTTCACACACAAAACCACCTCTGCTCTTACTCATTGAAATAAGAGTGGGCACCAGGAAACTCGAAAACTGCCCATACCTTTTTCTTCTCTCTAGTCAAGGTAGATGTTTGTGGCCAAGAGGTATTTGGTTTTTAACTGTGTTTGGGGGTTTGGGAAAGAGGGTATGGGTTCTATTTATTTAGATTCTATCTGTTGGCCTTACTTCTGGGAAGCCAGGGAGTTCTATCGCCAGTGGTTTTTCCTGCCAACGCACCCTGGCTATCCAGAGACAGTCCAGGAGGCCGAAGAAACCCAGACCCTACTGTGGGGGCACAAGAATTCACCATGAGCTAAGCCTGCTAGCAGAAGGGGTGTGGCAGGGCCTCCCCTGCTGATCAGCACTCCCTCTGCTCTCCCCCTCCCGGCCCCACCCCCACCCCAGCCTCCAAGAGAAGGAGACTGGGTTGTGCCTCCTCCCTGTTTCCCCAGGTGCTGTCACGGAGGGGGACCTCACAGCTCCTGGCACACACCTGGAGCTGTGGGCGGAGAAAAAGGGCAGAGGGAGGTGGTGCAGAGGACGCCAAGATCCCGTTCTCATGGCCTGCCCTTCCCAACATACCCTCCTTTTCATCTTGCCCAGTACTCCTGGGATGGGTCATAGCTGGGGGAACGCGATAGGACCCCTTAGTACCTCAGTCTCAGGAAGACTTCTGGCCCTGCAGCAGCTGGATTCTCGCATTTGTGGGAGCTAGTCCACACTGAGGAGGGGCATGTGGTCGCTGTCCCAGCTGAGGGTCTCCCGGAAGAGGCCATCCAGGTGGTGGTGGCCAGGGGCACCCCCTGCACAGACTCCTCTGGCAGCAAGGATTCCAGCACTGCCCGAGCCCTCAGGGTTTATTCGCTTAAATATATACTCATTGTAGAAAATATGAAACGTGCAGAAAAATATAAAGAAGTTGGAAAACAATTACTAATGGTCCATTACCCAGAGGCAACCAATAGTGAAACTGGCCATATTGTCTCCGGTCCTCTCCTTTACATGGCTGAGATAAGACTGTACTTTTTAACACTGTGTAGTGCATGTTTCCCTGGATGGTAGAGGATAAACCTTTCCCTACAAACGTGGTTTCAAAGACTGTAGATGATGGTTCATTTGATTTTCTATGTCAACTTGACCGGCCATGGGTATCCTGCTTGCACTCATGTCTATGTGTGTCTGTGAGGGTGTTTCCAGGTGAGATTAACATTTGAATCAGTGGACTCAGTAAACGGCGCTCCCCGGTGTGGGTGGGCATCATCCAGTCCACGGAGGGCCGGAGCTGAACAAAAGGCTGGAGCTGGGACATCTCATCTTCTGCCCTCAGCCCAGATCCACTCCTTTGGTTCCCTGGTTCTCAGGCCTTTAGACTTGAACCGAATGACACGACTGGCTTTCCTGGGCTCCGGCTTACACATGGCAGCCTATGGGACTTTCAGCCTCCGCATTCGCATGAGCCAATTGTTCATAATAAATCTCAATTGATCAACTGATTGATAAATAGATTAATAATCTCCTCTGGAGAATGGTGACTACTACAAAAGTGGTATCATATGCCTGGCCGGTGACGCTCAGTGGTTGAGCGTCAACCTATGAACCAGGAGGTCACAGTTAGATTCCCTGTCAGGGCACATGCCTGGGTTGCAGGCTCGATCTCCAGCAGGGGGCGTGCAGGAGGCAGCCAATGATTCTCATCATTGATGTTTCTATCTCTGTCTCCCTCTCCCTTCCTCTCTGAAATCAATTAAAAATATATTTTTTAAGGTGTTATCATATATCTAGCCATATATTTATTCAGAATACTGTATTGAGTGCCTGTGGCATCATGCAAGGTACCCTGGCTCTGCAGCAGGCTCTGGGACCAAATCTTGGCTCTGATGCTTACCCATTGACAGGCTTTGGGCCAGCCGTGGGCAAACTACAGCCCGCGGGCTGGATCCGGCCCATTTGAAATGAATAAAAC
>NW_005360677.1:28304-30815 GCF_000412655.1 Myotis brandtii
AAAAAAAAAAGACCGTACCCTTTTATGTAATGATGTTTACTTTGAATTTATATTAGTTCACACAAACACTCCGTCCATGCTTTTGTTCCGGCCCTCCGGTCCAGTTTAAGAACCCATTGTGGCCCTCGAGTCAAAAAGTTTGCCCACCCCTGCCTTGGGCCGTTAACTGAACCTCTCTGTGCTCCCAGTTCCTCCTTTGTAAACCAAATATAGGAGATAATGGCATAACTTAGCTCTTAGTGTGAAGATGCAATGAGCGAGTACATGTGAAAGGAATTAGAGCTACTTGGCCCAGAGTAAACACTCAGAGAGAGTTATCTGCTATGGTGATGATGATGATGTTTTATTTTTCTTTATTTTTTGTTTTTTCTTAAAATTTAATCTTATTATTTTAAATATTTTTATAAATAAAAAAAACATTGCAATATATCTTGACACCTAAATTCTTTGGTCCATAGTCTGGTCACTTTTTTCTAGGACAGATTTTGAGCAATTGAAACTATGAGTTAAAGAACATAAGCTTTTTGGAGGCTGCCAGAACTTTCCAAGGTCCCTATTCACACAGTCTCCTTCAGCCAAACTCCTGCATTTATAAGAGACATGATTTTGGGAAGGTCATTGATTCAGCTGGAGAGTTAATTATTCATTTGAATTGGTTTCAGCAAAAGGCTCCTGAGAACCTATAAGAATAAATTGAAAAGCTATTAGAACTAACAGGCAAATTTAATAAAGCGGCTATATGCAAAATTCAATAGCTTCCTCATCAACCAGAAATAACCAATTAGGAAATATAATGAGGGTGCGTGGGATGGGGGAGCACAGAGCTTAGTCACAATAGCAACAACAATAACAAAAATACCTAGAATTGGCTTTACCAACAAATGTGGAAAATGGCAAAACTCTATCTTAAAAATTTGTTAACTTCTCTAGAACACATGGGATAATTAATTAGATGGAAAGGCATGCCATGTTCCTCAACAGAAAGACTGAATATGCTGCAAAGCTAAGCTGTAGATTTAACACAGTCCAATTAAAAGTTCAAAGTTGTTGTTAAGCATGCCAGTTATGATAGGAACAGAAATAGAATGTTGGGGACCAGCTGTAATTGTAAGAAATATTATTCATGCTCTGTTAACAGTGATCGTTTTGTTCTGATTTAAAGAAGGCACATTCTAACCTGGCTGGGAGTTGCCCATGGGACCTGGGCGCTCACCTGGAAATGCAGCCCATCCTCCCCATCAGGGAGCTGCCTATTATCACGGAAAGATTAACAACCTTATTGCAGAAACCAGAGCCCTCAGCCCTTTGAAGACTCTCAGCCCTTTGCATATCACAAGCCATTTGAAGACCCCCAGCCTTTGCATACCCATAGGCCTTTGCAAATCTCCAGCCTGTGTTACTATAAACTGCCCATTTGGCATACCCTTTGCCTACTTCCCCTTGTAATCTTTGTCCTTCTACCCAATATAAGCAGCTGGCTTATGGGGAGAGGCAGAGCAGATTTTTGTGGATGACCTGCTGCTCTCCCATACCGCTGGCAGTATTGGAATAAATGCTCATATATGATTCAACCCTGTCTCTGCTTAATTGGCTCATAGGCAGCACAGACCCATTGATTGTCCTGTTACAGTTATTCTGAAGTTTAGCAGAAGAGATCCATCGATAAGAATAGCTAAGAAAAATATTTGAAGGTAAATAAAGAGGAATTTTGCCCTACCAGATGTTGCATGTACAATAAAGCTAAATTAACGAAACCAGTATAGCCCTAGTGCAAGAGTTGGCGGACACGTTACTGGGTCACACTTACAAGCAAAAGTTAATGTGCAAGAATCTAGTGTCCAAAGAAGGTGGCATCGAACTCCTGTCAGAGTCTACTTTATTTAATAAATGGTATAGAGACAATTTGTTAACCATATGGGGGAGTGGAGGGAAGAATGATGCCTTCTCTCACAACACCCATTCAAATAAATAGATTCCAGGTGATGAAAGAGTTTTTATGGGTTGAGTTACACCCTTTGAGGGGAGGGATATGTTGATGTCCTAGCCCCCAGCACCTCAGAATGTGACCTTGTTTGGAATAGGGTTCTTGTGGATATAACGAATTAAGATAAGGTCATACTAGAGTAGGGCAGGCCCCTAACTCACTGTGACTGGTGTCCTCATGAGAAGACTGCACATGGCCCTAGCTGGTTTGGCTCAGTGGATAGAGCGTCAGCCTGTGGACTGAAGGGTCCCGGGTTCGATTCCAGTCAAGGGCACATGCCCAGGCTGCAGGCTCAATCCCCAGTGTGGGGCATACAGAAGGCAGCCCATCAATGGTGCTCTCTCATCATTGATGTTTTTATCTTTCCCTTTCCCTTCCTCTCTGAAATCAATAAAAATATTTTTTTTTAAAAAAGAAGAAGAAAAAGAAGAAGAAGAAGAAGAAGAAGAAGAAGAAGAAGAAGAAGAAGAAGAAGAAGAAGAAGAAGACTGCACGTGAAGACAGCAGGGAGCTTTAGCCAAGGAGGA
>NW_005360677.1:31583-39350 GCF_000412655.1 Myotis brandtii
GTTTGTTTGTTTGTTTGTTTTTTAAACCTTAAACTTACATTAAAAATTGCTTCCCCAAAACTAAAAGTAAACAGCAACCTGGGAGATGTAATTGCTACAAAATGACAAGTGACCATTATTTTTAATATACAAGGAAAACTCTGAAGAAAAATGGGTGGAGACCAGGAACAGACAACTCACAGAATGCACGTGACTGTAAACATAAAAAAAGTTTAATCTCATTAGTAATCAAGTCCTCATGAACTATAACTTTTGCTTTTCAAATTAACGACATTTTATCTGATAGTGCTTAATACCCATAAGGGTGCGGTAAAAATTGTTTCCCCTCCATAATACTGTCAAAATACAAATTTCTACATTTTTCAGAATGCAATCTGGTGCTAGGTATAAAGAGACTTTAAAAAACCCACACCTTTGACCGAGTAATTCTCCTCTTAAAAATATATCTTAGAGAAACAATTAAAATATTGGCAAATATTTATGTACAAAGATGTTCATCACTGCATTATTTATAATAATGACAAATTAGAAACAACTGCAGTGTCCAACAATAGAGGAATCGCTGCACAACCATGTAATGTTAAATTATGCAACCATTAAAGGTAGTGATTTCAATCTATTTAAAGACATGGAAAATATTCACAATAAAAATGTAAAACTAAAAAGCTTGCTATTATATGGTTGCTCTAAACCAAATTTTATAAAACATACCTACAGGGAAGGAAAAGGATTGAAATCAGCCAAAACATTTATCTTTTCTGGGCAGTGTGATTTTATGGATAGTTTTAATTCTTTTGTATTGTGGGGAACTATATATGGCATAAAATATACCATTTTTAAATGCATAATGCACTGGCATTAAGTACATTCGCAATGTTGTGTAAGCATCACCATTATCTATTTCAAGAACTTGTCCATCATCCCAAACTGGAACTCTATTCCTATTAAACAATAACTCCCCATTCCCCCTCCCTCCAGCCTCTGGTAACGTGTATTCTGCTTTTTGTCTCTATGAATTTGCCTACTCTAGGTACCTTCTATCAGTGGAATCATACATTTTTCCTTTTGTGGCTTATTTCACTTAGTGCAATGGACTGAATGTTTATGTCACCCACCCAAATTCATTTGTTGAAATCCTAACCTCAAGGTGATGATGTTAGAAGGTGAGTCCTTTGGGCGGTGATTAGGTCATGAGGGTGGAGCCCTCCTGAACGAAATTAGTGCCCTTGTAAAAGAGACCCCAGAGGATCCTTGCTCCCTCAGCCAGGCGAGGTTACAGGGAAATGATGGCTACGGATGAGGAAGCTGGTCCTCACCAGACACCGAATCTGTTGGAGGCATGATGTGGATTTCCCAGCCTCCAGAACTGTGAGAAATACATTTCTATTGTTTATAGGCCACCCGGTCAATGCTGTTCTGTTATAGCAGCTTGAACGGACTAAGACGTTTAGCACAGTGTTTTCAAGATCCATCATGTTGTAGCATATATCTCGGTGCTTCTTGCTCTCCAGAACTTAACATCTCTTGGGAGGAGACCTGGCCTTTCTCTCACTTTCCTCCTGTGTCCCTCACCCACGTGAAAGGATTCAAATGGTTCACTGCCTCCTTGGGAAAGGACCCCAAGCCCTTGCTAAGACTCTAAATTGTCTAAATCTCATGGAGGTGCCCCAAGCCCAGTAGCCCTGTGTAAGTCCCTGGGAGCCACAGAGGCCCTGCCCTGGCCCAGGTGTGCAGCCCTCCACCCCTGGGGATGTTTACACTTCCTGGAAGTATAGGCAGCCTCACCCCCACCCCACCCTGTACCTCCACTGCTGCTGGGGGTCCGCATGAAGACCACTCTCATATTTATTTAAGTGCCTGCTCCCTTCCCAAGTATGCCCTGGGCCTGGGCAGATGGAAAGACAACCCACCCACCCACCTCCTGCAGCTTGTACCCCAGGAGGAGGGGCAAAAACCCGAAATAGACTTTCAGTGGCGCTGCCAAGGGGTCCATAGCTCAGTGCGCAGAGGGGACTAGCTCAGTTAATTAGCCCAAATCCCTGATGAACGGTGTGTTGTGAGCTTGGTAAAGATGGGTGGGGTGCTTTGGTAGGTGTAAGTTTCCTGTCCCAGAAGGTCTGCCAGCAGAGAGAAAGGGACCTCTTGCCTTCCTATACAGCTTTCCCTCCATCATCCTCATCTGGGCCCCCGGGTGTGGGGGTAGGGGTGGCACACGCATGTTACTTAACGAGATGATCCTTGGCACACACCGACACGCTGCGTGCTCAGCCGTGTTAGCCGCTGTAGGAACTCCTGTTTGCGTGCAGAGCACCCAGCCTCCATCCTCCCGGGAGTTAGGAGAACAGAGGCAAAGGGTTCTCCCCCGTGGCCAGCTGCACCCACACACAGATGGCTGCGGGGGCAGCTGTGAGACGGGGGTGGGCACCAGCTGGCAGCTGTCCCCGCAGGCAGGGAAGCAAGGGTATGTGATTTCCTGAGCAGCCACTTCAATCCTAATGTCCCTTTAACAGCCCTTGTTAAATGGCCATAGCTCTCCCTGGAGGTTTTCATAACTATGGAAAATAAATAGCCATTATCTGACCTCCAGGGAACGAGGATGTCTGCAAATTCCAGGAAAGGCCGTTACCGAGCGGAGCCAGCAGCCTCTGGGCATTGGCAATCCCAGCGCAAAGCCAAGGTATGGAGCTCTGGCTACTGCCAAGGAAGCCACAAGATAAATGCATTCACAGCTCAACTCTCTTTTCACCTATTGTTATGTATATGGTACAACTGGGCACTGATGGCACAGGGGAGACGGAAAAATAAAAAACAGTACAAAAATATGTGATCACCGGTTTCTTTTGCCCTTGAGTTGGGGGGAAAGAACTGGTCAAGGAAAGGAATTTTTATGTTAATAATTCGTTATAAAAACTTTGCATTATCGATCACATGAAGGAAGTTTTAAAAGGTTTCACTGCCACCTGGCCAGCGTGGCTCAATGGTTAAGTGTTGACCTATGAACCAGGAGGTCACAGCTCAATTCCGGTCAGGGCACATGCCTGGGTTGCAGCCAGTGGATTCACAGCTCAACTCTCTTTTCACCTATTGTTATGTATATGGTACAACTGGGCACTGATGGCACAGGGGAGACAGAGAGAGGGAAAAATAAAAAAAAAACAGTACAAAAATATGTGATCACTGCTTTCTTTTGCCCTTGAGTTGGGGGGAAAGAACTGGTCAAGGAAAGGAATTTTTACGTTAATAATTCGTTATAAAAACTTTGCATCATCTATTACATGCAGGAAGTTTTAAAAGGTTTCACGGCCGCCTGGCCAGTGTGGCTCAATGGTTAAGTGTTGACCTATGAACCAGGAGGTCACAGCTCAATTCCGGTCAGGGCACATGCCTGGGTTGCAGCCAGTGGGGGGTGTGCAGGAGGCAGTCAACAATGACTCTCTCTCATCATTGATGTTCCTATCTCTCCCTCTCCCTTCCTCTCTGACATCAATAAAAGCATATTTTTTTTTAAAAAAAGGTTTCACTGTCATCCAAAGAATGTGTGAGAAGAAAAATGTCCTCCCTTTTCTTACCACATAATGTGAAAAGAGAAACAATTTTTTACCCTGAAAACATTTGGTGTAGCTGGAAAAAGTATTTTCAAATACAAGATAGTTCCTAAATAGGCCCCAGAGACAGAGCTCTGGGCCAGCTTGGAGCCCTGCTCTGGTCCTAACCCAAGCAGCTGAGGGTTCTTAGGAGGGTGACGTTCTGTTTCCATCAGCTGTGAGACAGGGGTGGGCACCATTGCCAGAGTTGTCGCCAAGATCACCTGAGAGAAGAGGTATGAGAGGGCTTTGAAGAAGCCCTGCTCAGCCAGTCTTCATCTGAAATGCGCAGTGCTCCAACCCGTGATGGGGCGGCATGATCACCGCTGTGCAAAAGTGGATTGAGCCGTCACAGCCAGACCACCTTTCCTCAGGCAAGCTGCGTCCACTTCTCCAACAGCCAGGCTGCCCCACTCTGCCCGGGAAGGGTCAGGAAGGGGATGCAAAGGAAGGGGAGGGTTCTCTTTGTGCTCTCTCCCACCTGGAAAAAAGTTTAAAGCCAGAAGGGACACGGAGGGGCCCACCACCCCTGCCCCACTCACTCCCTGGGTCTCTCCCAAGGGATGGAGAGGCTCCGGGTGCCAGGACTGCCTCAGAAAGGCCCAGGGCCCAGGCTGAACTTGATTGGCAGCCCCCAAGCCCTATTTTTATCCAGACTTGACTCTTGATCCAGAGTCTGTGGCTGTGACCCTGCCCCCTCCTGATAGCCATGGACTCCTCTGGGCCACATCATCCAGGAGCTGGTGAGAAGCGGGGCAAGGGAAGCCCACGCTTCTTTAGGAAACTCTCTTTGTACCAATGGAGAAACGCAGCCCCGGAGGCGTAAGGTCATGGGGCAGCTGAGATCAGAAGAGGACAGAGCACTGGCCTGGGAGTTAGAAGACTTGGGTCCACCCCTGCTCCTTCCCTGCCGGGGTCTCAATTTCACCAGGAGATTGTAGTCATCGATCTGCCTACCACCTGAGGAGGGTCTAGGGCAGTGATGGCGAACCTGTGACACCTCTGACACGTGTCAGAGGTGACAAGTGAACTCATTTTTTTGGTTGATTTTTCTTTGTTAAATGGCATTTAAATATATAAAATAAATATCAAAAATATGTCTCTTTGTTTTACTATGGTTGCAAATATCAAAAAATTTCTATATGTGACACGGCACCAGAGTTAAGTTAGGGTTTTTCAAAATGCTGACACGCCGAGCTCAAAAGGTTCGCCATCACTGGTCTGGGGTCTGATTTGAAGAGAGGATGCTTTCAGAATTCAGGTGACCAGGAAGGGGCCCAAGTGCTCTGCCTCTAAGTTGTCCATCATCTTACTGGTGGCGTTACTCACCTCCGAAGCAACACCAGTCTGCTTTGCTTCCCGGAACCCTCTCGGAGCTGGTGGTGTTGAGGGCTGGCCAACTTTGCTTACCTGGCAACTGACGGTCACTGTGCTACTGGAGGGGGGTGTTTCTTGACGGGCTTTTATTTATTTATTTTTGTTAGTCCTCACCCGAGGATATTTTTCCATTGTTTTTGGTTTGTGTTTTTAGAGAGAGAGTGGAAGGGAGGGGGAGACACCAAGAGAAACATCAATGTGAGAGAGACAAATCCATTGGTTGCCTCCACAACCAAGGCACATTCCCTTGACCAGAATCAAACCCAGGACCCTTCAATCCTTGGGCCGACACTCTATCCACTGAGTCAAACCGGCCAGGGCTGGCATGCTTTTAAAAGTAAATTATCTATCATTCTGACATCAGCCACAAGTCTACATCCAATTCCGATGTGTAGGTTCCCCCCCCCCCCCCCCCCCCCCACCTGCCTGCGATACGGTCAGGACCCAAAGGTTAAGGGCTCAGCCCTACAAGACTGTCCCCCCCCCACCTCAGTGCCAATTGCAAATCCAGGCTGTCACCTGTGCTCCTTGTGCTGGATTAATTTGGAGCGCAGCTCACAGAACTCAAACATTTTACTTACTAGATCCTACAAGACTGTCCCCGCCCCACCTCAGTGCCAATTGCAAATCCAGGTTGTCACCTGTGCTCCTTGTGCTGGATTAATTTGCTAGCGCAGCTCACAGAACTCAAACATTTTACTTACTAGATCACTGGTTTATTATAAAAGGATGTAACTCAGGAACAGCCAGATGGAAGAGATGCATAGGGCAAGGTGCATCTTCTCCAGGGGCACCATTCTCTCCCCCGTCTCCACCTGTTCACCAACCGGAAGCTCCCCGAACCAGTCCTTTGGGGTTTTATGGAGGTTTTATTACATAGACCTGATTGGTTAACTCATTGGCCATTGGTGATTGGTTCAACCTCCAGGCCTTCTCTCCTCCCATCAGAGGGTGGGACTGAAAGTTCCAATCTCCTAATTCCATGGTTGGTTCTCCTGGCAAAGACCAAATATACTGTATGTTTATTATAAATCATATTCTATCTTATTAGAAGGGTGTGCCTGAATCCCGTCCTCTCATTGTACATAGTACAGGAGCTATGTTCTGGACTTCACCCCCATCTGAGGTGCCAGCCTTCCCCAACGTGGGCTGGAAGAATGCAAAGCCAGCAACTTTCCCTGCAGGAGCATCCGGAGGGAAAGCTCATCACAAGCACAATGCTTAAGCACCATTCGGTTGAAAAGTGCGAGCAGTGCAGCGTCAAACCCAGGAGAGAGGAAAGGGAAGGACGAATGGAGAGAGGTTGAGCGTGAGAAGGGGATACTCGAGAATCAGTCTCTTACAAGTCGGCTTTTTGCACACACAGCCTTTAAGGTGCAGCCGAGTCTCTCCCAGAGTCCCTCGGGCAGCAGGGCTGGGCCAGGATGGGATGGACTCTGGCCACAAGAAGGATTAAGCAACATCTGAGGGAAGTTGCTGGTGGACTGAGGCCCAGACAGTGCAGGGAAGATGAAAAGGAGAGTGAGGGGAACCGACATTGAGCGCCTGCTATGAGGAATGAGGCTGAGTAAGAAAAAAGAGCAAATGAAAATACATAAAATGACAGGTTGGGAGAGATTGCTGCAGCAGATGATGGTCTAGTATCTCCCTCCTCCTCCTCCTCCTCCTCCTCAGTAAACAATGACTAGGACGGCCATGTGCCAGGCCTGGGACTGGCATTACGGGGAATAATGCCATCAGGGGGCTCACAGTCTACCTGGGGAGAAAACTCTACTAAAGAGATGACAAGTCACATTATCCATCAATTGAGTGGATGCCAACCAGAATGTGTGTCAGGGACCGAGAGAGGGATCTCATGGCCCTGGGATGATTAGGGTCCCGATGGAGAAATGGCCTTGAGCCTGAACTTGAATGCTGGATGGCACTTGAGTGGAGATAGACAAATCCATACAGACCGGCAGTGCAGAAAGAACACAGGTGGTGTGTTCAAGGGACCATGACCAGCAGGTGTTTTTTCTATCACTTTGTATTTTGCGGCCCTTCCCCATACATTACCTCAGGAAATGACTTTGTTGTCCTTCACAAGCCCAGCTCTGTGCTGGGACAGATGGCCTTCAGTAAATTCAATGGAATTAAATGATCTCCTACTATGTGTAAATCATTGCTAAGTATTGCAAGGTGTGTTGAAAAGTATAAAATACAGTCGCTGCCCTCAAGGACAGAGAGGATTTTCCTCTGTCCAGTGGCCAGTGAGGGAGATTCCAGGTGACTCTTCAGTCTGACAAAAGGCAGCGGCTCTGGGCAGCATGGACCAGTCCAAGAAAACTGGATTCACCATCTATCAAGATGCTCCACTTGGAGGTGGTCCAAGACGTTTCAGTGACTCTGCAGTTTTCTTCTCAGAATTGGTTTCCAGGCTGTCAGTCCCGTCTTTCACATTCTTCCCAGTATATTCCTCCACGAGCACAGAGGCTTGTCTGCGGCCAAACACACGTTCAGAATCAGAAGCCAAAGTAATTGCAGATGTACCTATCACCTGTGGCTGGGCCACTGAAGTAATTAACTCTGCAATTAATTCTGGAAAGGAAGTAGACAGGGGCAAAAGCAGCAAAACAAAGCAACACAGGTGGGTAACTTCTCAGTTGGTCAACCTAGGGCCCTGGTCGGCAAACTCATTAGTCAACAGAGGCAAATATCAACAGTACAACGATTGAAATTTCTTTTGAGAGCCAAATTTCTTCTTCTTTTTTTTTTTTAATATATTTTATTGATTTTTTACAGAGAGGAAGGGAGAGGGATAGAGAGT
>NW_005360677.1:39759-48519 GCF_000412655.1 Myotis brandtii
AATGATGTGGCTACTGCCATGAGCAGTCGACGGAGACATTCAGGAACCTTCCAAGTTACATGGGCAGAGTTTCTATTTACATGATAAAATCGGCCGATGCCTGTCAGTTGCTTCACAAAAAGTGAGTCGCAGGGGTGCTAAGCAGAGAACTGGGACTTGGTCGGCCGGAGGGATAAGATCCTGGGCGGTCGGCTCTCAATGTGGCGTACTTGACCCCGACTTCCTCAGATGACTGAAGGCCAAAGACATGGTGAGAAGGGGGTCACTGGAGCCTTGAGGTCCTGCGCTCTGAATTTTCAGTTGGAAAACCTCTTTTCAAGGCAAAAAAATACCAAAGAAGCTGCAGGCCTTTGAAGACAGTTGAAGAATAGCTGCAGGCTAACTCTAAGGAAGGAACTGTACATCCTGAATCAGAGCAGGGAGTTCTTCAAAACGACCTAGTAGCCAAAAAACACAAAAACAAAACACCCCGCAAAGCAACAACCAGCACACAAACCTTAAGATTCTTTATTTAAAGGAAATATGCTTGAGCCAGGCTACTGTGTAACCAAACAGGAAAATACTACTGAAACTTGAGTTTTTTCTGATGGCCTTCAGTCTCAGATGCTAACAAAAATGTTTGTTATTGGTGTTGTTTTTTAACCAGTCTGTACCACCACCTTCATGTTTAATTCAGAAAACTCCATTTTATGAAACTTATGGCTCTAAAGCAAGTAAGCAAGCATAACTCTCGTTGCATTAGTGTTCCCAGGCAAGGTAAATGGAGCTGCCCAGATAACACAGTCAGGTGTGCCAAAGGAGGATACCACACAAGGAACCTGGTTTGTTGAGGATCAGGTTGATAATTTGTCCTATCACTTTTTTTTAAATTCTCACCTGAGGATATGTTTTTAATGATTTTAGAGAGGAAGGGGAAGAAAAGAGAGAAAAACATCCATTGGTTGCCTCCTGTATAGTACGTGCTCTAACCAGGAATCGAACCCGCAACCTCTTGGTATACAGAACGACCCCCAATCAACCGCGCCACCTGGCCAGGACTGTCCTATCATTATTTTAGAAGAACTGCGCAATCCCTTTCCAGGCAGTTGAATGTTTCAAGCATCCTGGTTTGCTAAAGCTGACAGAATATCTAGATCTAAGAAAACCTGGCGAAGTTATCTGCAGGAACACTGATTTTCACCTATCCTACATGCTAAGATGTGTTTTTGAATGCTAATTCATAGATATCTGTATATTAGGGGAAAAGTGTCTGGTGAGCAGGCAGAGTTGGCCAAGGGAAAACAGGTCAGCTGACGGGCAGGTTGTGAATATTCCGTGTGTAACCTTAATAAAGCAGCTTACTCCCTCCACAGTGGACAGACTTGGGAACGATGTATTGTCAAGTTATTGCAGGAACAGTCCAAACTCCCTAGGTCACACTGTCTCAAGGTGACTGGAGATAAAGCCCCTGTCTAGTTCTCTGTTGTATCCATCTTTAAACCAATTAAGGGCATTGTGGAGCATTCATTCATTTCCCAAGGCAGTGCAGTGAAAGAGCCATATCCCTGGGTCAGCAATAGTTCTGAAGAAAGCAGCATTTATTACAGCACAGGCTGGACCAAGGAATGAAGAACTTTGGGCTATATTTAACTCTTTCTCTGGTCTACTGAGTACTGTTTCTGCCTTTGCCCCCTTATTTTTTCATTCAAAAAAAATGTTTACACAATACCTTCTATGTGCCAGACTCAATTCTAGGTGCTGTCTACATGACTGAACAAGAGAGATCAAGTTCCTCTCACAATTTTATGAAACTTCAGGTTCTAAAGCAGCGGTTCTCAACCTGTGGGTCGCGACCCCTTTGGGGGTCGAACGACCCTTTCACAGGGGTCGCCTAAGACCATCGGAAAACACATATATAATTACATATTGTTTTTGTGATTAATCACTATGCTTTAATTATGTTCAATTTGTAACAATGAAAATACATCCTGCATATCAGATATTTACATTACGATTCATAACAGTAGCAAAATTACAGTTATGAAGTAGCAACAAAAATAACTTTATGGTTGGGTGTCACCACAACATGAGGAACTGTATTAAAGGGTCGCGGCATGAGGAAGGTTGAGAACCACTGCACTAGAGTCATACGTGGGGCGCTTTGCTGGCACAGAAAGGAGGCGCACAAGGGACAGAGGAAGAGCTTTCTAAGTGACAAGAGAAAAATGTTTAAAAAATAACTTTTATCTACCTAACTATAAAAGTCATACGTGCTCAACAACAACACCGACAAAGAATCATTATTTCATACATGGACAGGACCCCTAACTAGCATCGGGTCACTAGACTTCCGTCCTTCTTCCTACAAATGCATCCATGCACCCATATCACAAATACGGCCCAACTCTTTTAGTTCAAACTACTTTACAGAAAGAAAAGGACTTTGAATCCACTATTTATGGTTAACAAATGCTAAAAAAAGGTAATTTCCCCAGGCCAAGAAAACAAGGGCTCTGAGGTGGAAAAAAGTCACATGAACTGAAGGTAGGCCTGTGTGGCCAAAAATGAATATAAGGTCAAGAGTAATGAAAAAAGAAAATTTCCCCAGGCCAAGAAAACAAAGGCTCTGAGGTAGAAAAAAGTCACATGAACTGAAGGCAGGCCTGTGTGGCCAAAAATGAATATAAGGTCAAGAGTGGATAAAAATGAGGTAGGGGAGGGGACAGAGGCTAGAGAACCTAGGGCATTGCATGCTTTGGGGAAAAATTGAAATTTCAATCACAGTGAGATAAGAATGAATGGATAAAGAAAATGTGATGTGTATCTATAATAATAAAAGGTAATATGCTAATTAGACCGGACGTCCTTCTGGACGACCTTCCAGATGAAGCCGGGGCTGCAAGGGAAGCCGGTGCCAGCAGCCAAGGGAAGGAAGGCCTACTCTTGCACGAATTTCGTGCAACAGGCCTCTAGTAATTTATATAATATTCATCCATGAAAAAGAATGAAATGTTGCTATTTGTGACAACATGGATGGACCTTGCTAAGTCAAATAAGTCAGAGAAAGACAAATACAATATGATCTAACTTATATGTAGAATCTTAAAGAAATAAACAAGAAAACCCAAGTTCATAAGTATAGAGAACAGATTAGTAGTTGTGGGGGAAGGGTGATGCATGAAATGTGTGAAGTGAATAAAAAGATACAAACTTCCAGTTATAAAAGCAATAAGTAGTGGGGATGTAATAATGTATGTCAATTACACCTCAATTTTTTAAAAAAATGAGATGAAACCCGCTGGAGGGTTTAAACAGAAGCTAAGCTGGCACAGACTTAATGAGGACCAATTATATGAAGGAAACTAGAGAGAGAAGCAGTCGCCAACTGGTGGTCCGCTGACCACTGGTGGTCCATGAGGTCTGAGAGGTTGGTGACCGCTGACATAGAGAATGATCAGGTTTTCTCTTGAAAGGGGCCTCAGGGACTGGGGTGAGACATATCTTGGGTCATCTTGGGGCCAAACAATAATGAGCTGACTGATACTTACCACCTCCTTTAGCCCAGTCGCCTGGTACTGGAATCCCCTGGACAACATCATGGACTTACTACGCCCACACTTAGCTGTTCCAGAGGGGAGACTCATGCCCCATTGCAGGCCCTACCTGCATTACAGTTCTTCCTGATACTGAGTCCAAATTTGATTCCTTGTGACTTTTACTCATCTGCCCCTTATACCCTCCCAGGCTCTACCAACAGCTAATACACTGCAAGAATTCTCAAATAGGTCAGTACCAGTTACAAATCTGACTTTTAACTTTTTATTACAGAAAACTTCAAATGTTCACAAAAGCAGAGAGAATAGGATAACAAATCTTTATTTACCCATGACCAACTTCAATAACAACCAACTCATGATCAATTTAGTTTCCATCTGACATGTTTAATTCCTTGGCTAACTTCATCATTACATGTCTTTTGGGTGTGGTCTGGTCTGAGAACTAGCAACTCACCGGAGACATCCCATTTCCACTAACACAGCCTGACAGTCCTGTTACATTGTGGTAGCCACATTGTTTCTCCACGGCAAAATCAACTGCCTCACACTCTCCCACCGGAACTTGTGCAGTAAGGTTTTTGGACCCAAGAGAGAGAATTTATGATGTTCCCTGTGATTTTCATCCTATCAGATTCAGTTCATCTCTTCAGGTTATTATGATCCTTTTGGACCTCAACCCTCTAATATTCACTATCCCTCCCAGCTTTTGTGACACCATAAATTCTGAAAAGTAATCTCTATCTTTACGAAGGTTAAATTGAGAAAGAATATGAACATGCATAAGAATGAATTAGAAAAAGAGTTTAGAGCTGGGAAGGATCACACAAACCTTTAGTTGAACTCCTCATTCGATAGATGAAGAAACTAAGACTCACGGAGTCTGTCTGGTTTAAGGCCATCCATTAGGTAAAGGCCGCTCAGGCTAGAGGCTAGGCCTCGAGCTCACTGCTCTGTCTGCCACCCCTTACCTCTCTGCCACCCCTTACCTCTCTGCCACCCCTTACCTCTCTGCCACCCCTTACCTCTCTGCCACCCCTTACCTCTCTAAGTCCTCAGGCGGAGGCGTGTGGTGATAGAAGATGCAGGTTATCACCAGCCAGGCTAGTGTCTGTGGACCACTGCAAACTGATTTTTTGTCGACTACCAGCAATAACCCACTCATCTGGCAAATAATTATCACATGTTGCTCTCTGCCAGACCCATTGCCCTCAATTACTTTCCAAGTTTCTCCCATCCTCAGAGATTAGGTTGGAAATCATTTTTCTCTGCTCTTTCGTAATCAATTCCTGCAGTATGTAGGACCCTAAGTGAATTAGAGTTAGGGATTTAAAAAATGTTCATAAATAATAAAGGATTCACATATATCAGAAATAAGAGTCTGTTATTCAAAAAGCCACAAAATATCTTATCTAGAGAAGACACTTAAAATATACATCTTAAAAATTCAGCACTTAAGAATGCATTTTACAATTGTTTCCATGTGAGAAACAGAGTTAAAATGGACAATAATTATAAACACAACTTCACATAATAATCTGGATAATTAATGTGCAAGAAGCATCACAATATTTCTCTGATATTTCTCTTTATGGTTAACAACCACACAAAGTCCAGATGAGCACAGCCCAGGAAGCCCCCCCAACGAAGTGGCAGTGTGTCGGGGGTTCTTCCCCTTAGGAAACAGCCCTGGGGTGGGGAGGAGCCTGGGAGCTTCACCAAGAAACGCACAATCCAGCCTCTATCCAGCCCGCTGGCATCAACTGTCAAACCACTTGCTTCTCTTTGCGAGAGGCACTCCTTTAGAAGAACCCAATAATTTCTGCTTATATTGTTCGACCAGCTGGTTGAAGCGAATTTCTGTCTTATTTCCCTTAGCTTTTTTCTTAGGCACCTACGAATGAAAGGTAAGAAAACAAAAGATAGTCAATTTCAAGCAGTAAATATCAGCTTACCCGAAGGCCACCCACAAGAAAAAATAAGGAAGTGTAGAGATCTTGTCCACCAAAAGAAGGGGACTTCCAAAGAGTGACCCTTGCAGAGAAAAAGCCTCAAAGAATCACCCATTGGTAAGCAATCAGGCCAGAATGCATAAGCCAGTGGTTCTCAACCTTGGCTGCACATTAGAATCACCTGGGAATCTTTTTAAAATCCTGATTTCTGGGCCTCGTCCTCCGGAAATTCCATAACAAAGAAACAGAATTTCTGGAGGACGAGGCCCAGAAATCAGGATTTTAAAAAGATTCCCAGGTGATTCTAATGTGCAGCCAAGGTTGAGAACCACTGGCCTAAGAGAACACACTGCTCAGGTGTTTCGGAGGCCACTCCAAATGCTCACTTGCATCTCCTCAGAGGGGAGTCAGCCAGGTGTGGATGCTTTCATTGCCCCTTCCCTCACCAAGAACAATGCACACTAGATTTCAGAGACTGAGCTTCATAAGACAGTATGCAGAGGCCGAGACTTTCCAGACACAGATTTTTTGAGGATGATGGGAAACTAATGCTTCGTATACCCTTAAAAGAAAGGGAGTAGGGAAGGAGAAAGAAAGCTTCACCTCAAATTTCAAAAACTTAGGACTACTATTCTCTCCTAAATGGAAGTAGGGCTCTTTGGAAAAATGGCTAATGCCAGGACCAGCGAAGAAATGTGTCAGATGAGCTGGGACATCTGATTGTACTAGAAAGCAAGGACAATAACAAAGACAGGGTTATCTCACAAGGACTAAGGGGTCAACCTGGCAAAGTTTCTGCTGGCCTAACAGGTATGACTGCATTTGATGGAAACACATCAAGTATATAAAAACTCAGGAATTCATAATACTATAAAATCTTACTAGTCACCATAGGAGGTTGATAGGACACCAACTCATTATTCTGAAAACTGATAAAGAGAAAAAAAAAATCTAACATTTATCCTGTCTTTCCTATAGTGTATCATGGTAACCAAAGAGTTGAAAAGTTTCTTTTTTTCTAGAATTCTACTAAAAAAAAAAAAGCAAAGGATTGATAAAATTAGAAAATCACCATTCTGCAACCCAAATTGAAATAATGGATTTATACAGCAACCCTCAATGGTGCTAAAACCATTAGGTGAGAGGTTGGTGGGGGACTTTACAAATGGAGGGATAAGGTAGACAATCCCTAAACCTACTAATGAGTTTGAGCATCACCAAAAATGAGGCAACCAGACATTAGATGCCTTATGATGTGATGCAACAGAAAGCACACAGCATTACCTAAGAAATACTTTTGCCAAGAAAAAAAACTGAACTTGAATCTAATCAAACCTCTAGATATGGCTACCAGTGTACAGACAATATGGGGTTTTATAGAAACAATTTAAATGACATCATAAGGAAGCAAAACAGCTAAACTTAAAATGTAATACATTCTAAAAGGCAAATGACCTGGTTTCTCCAACAAACTGAGAGCATGGAAAAAAGGGGGCTGACAAGGAAGACTGGATATTATTGGGGGAAGAGGGAGAGAATTTAGAGATATAAAACCAAATGTAATATGTAGACTTTGAATAATGACTCATACCAACCAACTATAAAAAAATATTTTTGAGGCAATCGGGGACATTTTAATATGGGTTGTGTATTAGATGACATTGAGGGCTTCTTGTTACTCATTACGACCATAGCTGTGTGTGTGTGTGTGGGTGTGTGTCCCCTGATCAGTTGGAGATGCATTCTGAAGTATTTTTTTGAGCAATATACATTTCCCCATAAGGCACATTTACAAGTAGAGTTTGCTTTAATGAACTGGGGGCAGGGAGTGTGTATGGAGGACAGGTAAGACAGGATAACTGTTGAAGCACAGTAACTGATATGTGGGGATTTATTTTCCTATTCTCCCCACTTTTAGGACTGTGTGCCTCAATATCCACTAAAAAGCTGCAGTCCTGAATGTAGCTGCAACTTAGAAGCCCTTTTTTTGCCCAACTAATCAAGGCACAAAGCAACTGCCAGCCCAGCAGAGCATGTCATGCCAAAGCCTCGTGCCCCACTCACCTGCTTGGGAGGTAATTTCTGCTTCTCCTGCTTCCACTGGTTTATCTGGGGCTTTGGCTTTTGGGGAGGGAGAGACTTCACTTTGCCTTTGTCCCGCAACCTGAAACAATACAGTCACGGGTCACCCTGAGTTCTTCCTCTAATTGGCACTCCTGAGGTTCTCTCAGCCAGGAAGATAAAATGCCTTTCTTACACTGGCTTTTTCTAACCCATGACAAGTCATTCTAAAAAGGGATATTGCAACAGAATGTCCTAAGGCTCAACATTTGTACATTTGGTTTTTGTTTTGGTTTAAAACCTCAAGAGAATCTCAAAAAAACTTCATTTATTTAACAAATATTTTTTGAAGATTAACTTTTGTTCATAGCACTAGTCTGTGGCCCCAAACAGAAACTGCAGGGGAACCTCAAGTCAGTGGGCCTCAGCTGACAGATGACCATCTGTACAGGAGGAAGCTCTGCAGAAAAGGAGGAAAATGGCGTGAAAGCCCGCCCTGCGAGGCTCCTCTGAGGCCCCCTCTGCAGGTCCTGTTCTGGCTTCCATGTGGTCCAGGATTGACACCTCTGCTTGTGCTTTGGGACAGGCACAGCACTAAGCATCCCTGGCATCCAAACAAAAGCCACGAAGAGGAAAAGAGCTAAGCAAAAACAAACCCTCTCAGAAGCCATCACGGTCTATGCCGTCATCCTGCATCTCACCTAACTTTGGGTCCTCGGTGTGAGGGCAACGCCAGGACCTTTCTTCTCTTCTTCCCATCAGGTAGCTCCACCTGCTCTACTTCGGCCTTGGTCTGGAATCCTGCCCAGGAGACAGAGCCCGCCTTCCCCTTCTGCTCCGAAGGGGCCTTGCTTTGCTCCCGTGTGTGGTTTTGAGCTGCTTTCTGTTGCTGGTCTTCTCTAAGCTCCGGCTGCTCCTGCTGGGCCTCACCAGTTGTGGACTTGGATTTCATTTTTTGCTGCACAAAACAAGAGACCACCATCTGGTTTCTGGATGAGGTTATGTGCTGGAAACGCTCAGCACAAGAAGATTTTAAGTGAGCTTGGTGAAGAGAGAGGAATTCTTCCAACCAAAAGGTAGAGACTACAGGAAAGTGAATACAAGTGGTTCACAGGCCCTAATATAGTAACAAATGGTTACTGAGTAGAGGCACAAAATAAATATTTTCCTTTCCATATGCAGAAACAGAGGGAAAGTACATGCATGCACAAGAG
>NW_005360677.1:48529-76670 GCF_000412655.1 Myotis brandtii
GGTTAGTAACATGAGAGAATTACTAAAGGTGAAATAATGGGAATACCAGAAGAAGAAAGAAAGGAACAAAAGAAATATTTGAAGTAATAAGGGCCGAGAATTTTCTGAAATGAATGACAGACACTAAACCGCAGATCCAGGGAGCTCAACAAATAACATAAGATAAATATCAAAATTTACACCTGGGCATATTATATCAAACTGCAGAAAATCAAAGATAAAGGGAAACTCTTAAAAGAAGCCAAGGAGGGGGGATCCCTTACCTACAGAGAAACAAAGATAGTATTACATTGGATTTCTCTTCAGAAACCATGTAAACAAGAAGAGAATAGCATAAAATATTTAAAGGGTTTTTTTTGTGGGGGGGGGGGGGGGGGGGGGGAGAAGGCACCAACCTTCTGTATCCAGTGTAATTATCCCTCAAAAGAGAAAGAGAAATAAAGAATTTCTTAGACAGCCCTAGTTGGATGGCTCAGTTGGTTAGAGCATCTTCCCATACACCAAAAAGGTTGTGGGATCGATTCCCAGTCAGGGCACATACCTAGGTTGTGAGTTCAATCCCTGGTCGGGGTGTATATGGGAGGCAACTAATGAATGTTTCTCTCCCTCTAAAAAATCAATAAAGCCCAGCTGGTATGGCTCAGTAGTTGAACATCAACCTATGAACCAGGAGGTCACAGTTCAATTCCCGGTCAAGGCACATGCCTAGGTTGTAGACTTGATCCCCTGTGTAGGGTGTGCAGGAAGCAGCCGATCAATGATTCTCTCTCATCATTGATGTTTCTATCTCTCTCTCCCTCTGCCTTCCTCTCTGAAATCAATAAAAATATATTTTTTTTAAAAAAGGAAAAAACATTAGAGAAGGAATAAATCAAGATTAAAAAAAGATGCTATGAGAAGTAAGGCATCAAAGATGGAACATATTTATGTTGCACTAAAGTGGAAAAAGCAAATGAAGTTTCACATGAAATCAATGTTGTATTGTTTTGTCCTTTCACTTTAAAAGTTGAGATAGGCACATTGATACACAAAGATCTATTATATAATGTTATATGCCATCTCTGCTTCTAAGTGGTAAGGGTACACACAGATGGGAAGAATAGTGAGTCCTACCTTTCAGGACTCACAGCCTAATGGAGATAAGAGACACAACTAAAGTAGCTTCAGAATCACCTCCTGAAACAATGGCTTAAGGCAGTAAATAAACCTAGAAGTAAAAAGTTGCCTTGAACAAGAACCAGATCACAGGTTTTCAACCCAGGGCATTGTGTCAAGCACTGAACCTACTCCTCTACTGGTCATGCTCACACTACCCACCACAAAAACTGCAAATGTCTGATACATATGCCAGCTAGGGTATAACAGCGAGGTCAGCTGGAAGAGCTTTAGCATCAAGAATAGTCTGGTCCTATGCTGGGGGGGAATGGGTACGAGAATATTGACTGTGAACTCATTTAATCCTCATCAGCCATGTGCGGTGGATATTATCAACCCCATTTTACAAACTAGAAAATGAAGCTGACAGAGGTAATAACCTGCCAAGGAACTCAGCAAGCAGCAGAGGCTGAGTATGAACATAATAAGTATTCCCGTTCCCCAAGTCCCTGTTCTTTCCTCTATGCCACACTAGATTAAAAGCAGTACTAAAACTATCAGGCATCACATTTCTGGAGCCATCTAAGAAGAAAAATCAATTATGAAAGAGACCGCTGAAATCTACAGGTGTGCACAACTTTAATTGTGGCCATTAATTCTGACATGGACCATCACCAAGCACTGCACAAGTCGCTGCCTAGGTGTGCACCAGGCTGCTTCATATGAATACTTATGTCCATACTCAGCCTCTGCTGCTTGCTGAGTTCCTTGGCAGGTTATTACCTCTGTCGGCTTCATTTCCTAGTTTGTAAAATGGGGTTGATAATGTCCACCGTACATGGCTGATGAGGATTAAATGAGTTCATACATGTAAGTTGTCTCGCATGTGCGTGATCAGCACACAGTCTTCTCTCCTTCCTCTCCCTTCTGTGGGGCTCTCACAAGACAGGCCAGCAGAGGAGGTAGCCTAGAGAGTGCTGGGGGACGACGAGTGAAGAGTAACACAGGACGGACTGAGGTAGAGTCCCATATCAAGGGGGCAGATCACAAACTGAACAAAACAGAAATTTAGATATGGCCTTTAAAAACTGTTTTAACTGAAGTGTACACTTAAAAACAGCAGGTTGTATGTTATGTGTTATGAACAACAATTAAAAAATAACAAAAACAGAAAAAACATTTCAGTTCTGTACCTGGCTGCGCTGGATCCTCAGTTCCTTTATTTTAAGCTTCCTTCGATCTTCCAAAGAGAACTCCACTATTGGTCTCTGTGTCAGAAGGAGACAGAATGTCATTCATTCGATTTCTTAATCTCTGAGTGCAATGAGCTGAGTTGTCTCCCACCATTGCCCTCTTTTCTGCAAGTCAGAGGTGGCTGCTCACTAAACTCTACTTACAGGTAAGGGGCCGTAGTGTAAGTAGTCTACACAATTTAGAGTTCCTGCCAATCATCTTATTACCTGAATCACTGCTCATTGCCTCCATCGACTTGCTACTCTTTCCCATCACTCAAATGTCTGAGAGCGCACTGGACACAAAGGAGAGGAATGGTTTTCTGCAAAAGGTCCTCAGGGGAACAGCTCTCCCCACAGGATGAGGCTCACCTTCTGAGGCCCATAGATTTCTGGGTTGTTGTTGATGTGGCGTAGGGCAGTCAGGGCATGCTCGTGCTCCTGGAACTCTGCAAAGGCGTAGCCCAGGGACTGACCCTTAGTTTTCCCATAAACTCCTTTGAGGTCTCGCATCACCTTACACTATGAGTAGAACAAGAAAAAGAATCAGTAATTACAGGAGGAGGGCCTTAACAGATTCAATTCTTGGGACAGATTCTTCAGCTAGATCACCACCACAAGAGTTGTACTGAAATAACACTGTGACTGTCTGTTTTATTAGAATACAGCTACTGAGAGCACAAAGCAAATTAAATAGGTATTTTCATGCTTCCTAGGGGTTTACAGACATCGACACTGACCTACAAATAAGCATGCATATAAAATCAACTCTCCAAGAAAAAATTATAATAACTAACTACTAACAATACATACAAGTTGAGAGGTCCATGGTACCTGAAGTTGTATATTAAGTTATCACTGAGGATAAAATGTAGTGCTAGAGCTCATCATTGTAGAAACCACTCAGAAATTACTGCCCTGGCCGGTTTGGCTCAGTGGATAGAGCGTCAGCCTGCGGACTGAAGGGTCCAGGGTTCGATTCCGGTCAAGGGCATATGCCAGGGTTGCGGATTTGATCCCCAGTGGGGGGGCGTGCAGGAGGCAGCCGATCAATGATTATCATCATTGATGTTTCTATCTCTCTCTCTCCCTCCCTTCCTCTCTGAAATCAATAAAAATATATTTTAAAAAAAGAAAAGAAATTACTAAAGAAGGGAAGGAAGAAAGCCTGATGGCTTTAGATAAGGCATTTCAGGCATGGGGAGAAGCCTGTACCACATGCAGTCTCAGAAATACAAAAAGAAGCTTCAGCAGTCTTTGCTGGGCACTCAGATCCTCCCTGATGTGGCCTTTCCCTAAATCCTTAAGCTGAATGTAATAGGCATCCTGGGGCACTGAGGTACACCAAGGAATCTTGGGAAAACTGATCATTCACATTCTATTACTCGTAGAAGCTTGGCATTAGGTCTAGGCATTAGGACCACTTGGATGCTCATTTGGTGTATGTCCAGTATCTACTCTGTGCCATGCACTATAGGGAAATCAAGAAAAGCATAGAATGAGGTTCCTGTCCTCAAGAAGCTTACTCTCTTGCTGAGACACTATACTCACACATATGAAAGAATTAAAGAGAAAAACTCAATACAATGCAGATATTGTAAAACACGTAAGTTTCTCTAAATGACAGGTTTTAAATGTGCAGACACTTAAGTGTTGTGGATGTTGATATGAGGAATTACACAACTGACCCCTATACCAGTAACACTTTGAACAGTTTTACCAAGAGTGGCATGTTCACATTCTCTCATGTCATTCCCCAAATACCAATACCATACATTTTGGTGAGGCTCTCAGGGATTAGGAAAAGTTATGGGGATGAAACAGAGCACAGAAGATTCATAACACTGGCTATGTTACTTTTTCAGGAAATACTGATGGATAGATTACTATGTGCCGGGTGCTATGCCAAGCATTAGAAACAATGAGATGACACCTGCCCTCAAAGAGCTCAGTTTGGTTGGAGAAATGACTGATAAACAACTGCAGGACAGTGTAATAGTAAGCACTAGGACACAGGGATGCAAGCCGCCATGGGGGAAACGGGAAGCAGAACGGCTTCTGTTCTCCGTGTCTAACCGTGTCAGTGTGAACAGTGTTTGTCTAGCACAGCTGCTGAAGACCTGTGCAGCGCCCTGTGCTCACCACAGGGCACTGAGGACTCTCACCATAGGCTGGGAGCCTAAAGGACAGCAAAATGCTCTTCTAAAGAGCAAAGCACACAGATGATTTTCTCTGCAAGAAAATTAACATTACAGCACCTGGCATAATGCTGAGCACACAGCAGGCATTCAGTAAGTGCTTGCTAAAGTACTTCACTAGGGCAGAGACTTCCTCACATTCTACTGCAATCTGGTCAGATGTGAAAGGCAGTTCTTAGAAAAAAGGCAAAAAAAAAAAAAAGGCATGAAAACTGCCAAAGTCAGCCCTGTCTGCTGACAATGTGTCCAGAAGAAAATGTGTCAATCTGCTAGCACCACAGCCTGAAAATAAATGCTCGATCTGACCCAGGACCAAAGTTCTGAGTGGACAGGGCCAACTCTCACCTCCTTGATGCGCACTCCCTTCTCCCCTCTAGTGGCATTCAGCAGCAACTTTCTGAGCTGTTTGTCATCCACGGCCTTGGGGAGATTGTGCAGGCAGAGCCTGGTGCGGGAGACAAAGATATTCTGGTCCTTCAGTTTCTGATGCTTCAGTAGCTCAAACTGAAAGAACAAAAAACTGTTAACAATCTAACCCACCCTTTAAAAATGCAGGCTCACAGTTCTACAAAAGGAAAGAACCACGACCCCATCCAATAACTATGCACATAGAGAAAAGGAGGGAAATCACCCACCCTGCAGCTGTACGGTCCCAGCACAGGGAAAGAAAGGATCAGGAGGCAAGATGGTGGGCACGTGGGACAGTCATGGATGGCATCAGACTGAATTCGAAATCCAGCCCTAACTGGAGAAGTTACATGAAATTTTTTAAGCCACAATATTTTCACCTACAAAGTGGAACTGTAGATCAAAATACCAGTATAATGTCAATTTCTCAGCAGTGATGCAAGGCCAAAATAGGGAGATATACATAAAATCCTGACCTCAAAACTTGGCCCAGAGTAAATAATAAATAATACTGTAGTTAACATTTATGCCCAGTCCTGATCTACCCACCAACTCAAACTATTAGTCTTTCCAAAAACAATAGAATTTCTTTAAAGAATACTTGAGAGAATGCTGTCTTGTCTCTACTCTGCCACCTTTAGGCAAAGGAATATCCATGACCACAGAAATGAATTCTGCTTCTAGAGCATCAGCCTCTACTGTGCTGCACAAAACACTGACCCAGGGCAGCCTGTCTCAAAGATGAAAGATGACATTCTTCTCCTGATTTGTTTTTTTAATTAGAAAAATTAGCAGAAAAAAGGTTCAAATTACATTTTTTCTTTCATCACGTCTTCTCATTCCTGCTGCTCCTTATTTGGCAAAGGTACTAACAAATCACAAAATAAATGGATGCTCTGGAAATGAACGGTAAAGGGATATTTGAAGAGGCCTAAGTTCAACAGTCTGATTTTTCTTCCAGGAAAAGCTGTGCCTGCTGTGAATTATAATGCATATACTCTATGAGCTTTTTGCTAGAAAAATTCATCTAAGAGAAAATTAAATGTGTCACTATTGCAATGTGATCAGAAAAGGGGATACAATGCCCCTCAAATACCATCATTTCCGGATGCTCACTAACAAAAAAGGTTGAGAACACTAGTCTAGATAGGAAACTACACAAAAGACACACTACCTCTTCCTGTCGTTATATTCTCATCTCTGCCCATCACCTTCTGCACTTTCAGGTTCCACAGCTAATTCTAGGTTGGCTTAGCTCTCTGAAAGTAAGCTATGTGGGCAAAAGTAAAAGCTACTGGGAACTAACATTCCCAAGCAGCAGAGGGATTTAAGGGCATCAGTCAGCAGTAGAAACTCTCATAACATGGAGCTTTCCAAAAATGACTATAATCTGGAGACCTCCTCCTCCTCCACAAAATGGACATCTTAACTATCTCAAGACCCATATCTACCTTCTTCCCTACTGATTCCAGCCTACTTGGAACTTCCTTTCTTATGTTATCCTGCATTTACACTGACACCTAATTATACACAGCCCTAGCCTCAAAGTGTCTACTATGTGATCTCTAAGCATACTATTCAGCAGGCATTAGTGCTGAGCATTAGGAAAATAAGAATAAGATCCAGTTCTTCTAATGGCATATAATGGTGAGCTAATGTTATGATAACTTTGGGTTATTTGCTGTTTCACCTGCGTGCTTTTTTCTCTCTAACAACAGTGTAAGTATGGCCTGTTACCAAAACTTGGCTCTTGAATAAACACCTCTACCATTCAATAATTATTACTTATTGATTTATAGTAAGTCATGCCGAATCGAAGGGTGGTACCTAACCTACTCACCCGTTCTCTTTTGGCCATATCAGCAGCGCTCACACCCTCTGCAGCCTTCGTCCCAGCACGAATCACTGCAGAAAGAGGGAAAAAGGCCAAGACATCAGCAAGGGAATTTTCACTGAGCAACAAGAGGAATGTGATTTGAATGATGCAAGCTCTTTGTACAGGGCCCAGAGGACTTTGCTGGCCAGGACATAGAGGCATTTGGGTAGGGCCAGAAATAGGCTACAGGGCTAACTTTTTAGCTCAGAGCTGCTCTCAAGGACTAATACTTTGAATCAGCGGTTGCCAACCTTTCGGACCTCATGGACCACCAGTGGTCCGCGGACCACCAGTTGGCAGCTGCTGCTCTGAATAGTTTGTAATTTCATTCCTCTTCTCCTTCTCTCCCCTACATGCCCAACACCAGCTGGAAAGGCCTAAAGGAAGTTCTGAAAATAAGGACATTTTAAGCATTTGGATGCAAAACTGCTCCACCTATAGCCTGGCCCTTGGAACTGCACTGCTCATGGACTAGGGGATCGTTACTGAGTGGTGAGATAAGCCAGCCCAGAAAACAGCCAAATCACCACACAGAGGCCTAGTATCGAAGGCTAATGACCTAACATCACCAGTCCTCGCTGGGCAGTTGTGCAGCAGGTGGGCTGACAAATACTGTATGACCTAGAGCAGTGATGGCGAACCTATGACACACGTGTCAGAGGTGACAAGTGAACTCATTTTTTTGGTTGATTTTTCTTTGTTAAATGGCATTTAAATATATAAAATAAATATCAAAAATATAAGTCTTTGTTTTACTATGGTTGCAAATATCAAAAAATTTCTATATGTGACACGGCACCAGAGTTAAGTTAGGGTTTTTCAAAATGCTGACACGCCGAGCTCAAAAGGTTAGCCATCACTGACCTAGAGGGAGGGATTCTCTTTTTTCTAATTAAAGCTAATTTCTGATTATCTTTTTGGCATTAAGAGAAAGGCACTCTGCACATTTTAAATCCAAAGAGTAATTTTAGTTGTAATTTTCACTCTTTCAGAAAACCTCTTATTATATAAATCGCCCAGCCAGCGTGGCTCAGTGGTTAAGCATCTACCTATGAACCAGGAGGTCACGGTTCTATTCCCAGTCAGGGCACATGCCCAGGTTGTGGGCTCGATCCCCAGTGTGGGGTGTGCAGAAGGCAACTGATCAATGATTCTCTCTCATCACTGATGTTTCTCTCTCTCTCTCTCCCTCTTCCTTCCTCTCTGAATAAAAATATATGTTTAAAAAAAGAAATGATGACAAGAAGCAAAGGTAATTTGAGTTTTTCCTCCCTCTTTGCCCTGCCAATCTCTGATGAAAAGATCTAAAGGCCAGCAGGCAGAAAAGACGAGACTGGCTCATCTACAAACTGGGTGAAGGTTTCCAAACAGAAAGCCACATCTACTAAAGTGAAATAATAATATAACACTACTGCCCCGGCCAGTGCGGCTCAGTTGGTTGGAGCATCATCCCATGCACCGGAAGGTCACCAGTTCAATTCCTGGTTAGGGCACATACCTAGGTTGTAAGTTTAATCCCCAGTCAGGGTACGTACAGAAGGCAACCTATCGATGTATCTCTCTTACATCGATGTTTCTCTCTTTTTCTTTCTCCTCTCCTCCCTCTCTAAAATTAAAAAAACAAATTAAAAAAAAAAACAGAAACAAAAAACATTACAATAATAATAATAAAAAAACACTGCTAATGAGGACATTTGGGGTTTTAATGTGAAACATGCCCTCAAACATAAATATTGCTGGGTCACTGTCACAGCACAGGGCCAGCTTCTCAGAGGCCTGGTTTACGTCTCCCATCCACTACTCACAGCCTTCTCGGGCCAGGTAGAGGTTCCGGGTTCCGGTCGGCTTCTTCACCTTCTTTGTCCGAAGCTTTGCAGCCTCATCACGGGTCACTGCCAAGTCAACCTTGAGTTGCCGGCCATCCAATTTCAGCCCGCCACCCTGTAACAGATTGCAACCCTGTCTCTTAAAACACATAACAAGTAAAAACTAAGCAACTGACAAGGAACAGCAAGGAAAGGGAAACAGCAGACGCCAATTAAGCTATGGAACCCAACCCCAATATATTTTGGCCCAGCTAACAGTATTTACTATAGCTGTGCTAAAGGCCATGTGTGTATTTAGGGCAGCCAGGACTAAATAATTTATTTTATGGGAGATGTTTAGGCCCAAACTGAGGAAACTGATCTGTAAATAAGCAAATTTTTAGTAATCTAAAGAAAGCTAATGAAATGGTAGTGTTATCTCTACTCAAGAAAATTTAACAGACAATGGCAATACAATTATACTAACCTTATATAACCCTATAGGGCTGATGTAAGGACTAAATAAGAAAATGCATGTGCCTATCTAATGAGCGTGCCTATGAGACACTAAGTGCCCAATAAATGTAAGCTTGACTATTATTACGTTATTGACAACATAATGATGATGCTTTGCATAAACAGCAGGTGTTGCCCCTAGGAGCCACTATTGCCTGGGTTACAGGGTAAAGGAAATGTCTTCCTTACCTCGGTCTCTGGAGAAGCAGCTGCAAGGCATTTCTGAGCTGCTTCTTGAGTCATGAACTGAGCAAATGCACAACCTGTACAGAGAGACAAAATTCAAGTGAGAATGCTAAACACCCATGGCCCACCAGGAAGCCAAAGACAACACACAAATGGTGGGAGGCTGACACAAGTGGAAGGGTTGGTAGCATCCTTTTGTTAAATACCGCTGAGACAGGCGCTGTCAGGCACTGATAAAATAGCACAACTGCTCGCAACGAAATTTTATTATTTCCTTCATCTTTTCCAATACTCCTAGAACTTTAGTCTTACCATCTCTCTCCTTAGTAACAAATATCCACAAGAAATGCTGGAGAAATTCCAGCCTAACATTCTATTCAGCATCACTTACTGCATGCCTATTAGAAGATTTAAAAAATGAGGCAGCGACCACTTAACCCTGAAATTAATTACAGATCTCACTGTCATCATTGTTACTTGGGAGGCATTAGATATGGGGACACCTGCCTCTTGGAGTAAAAGGCTCAGGCCTCTATCAAATGAATACAGCAGTGAACCAGAAACCCATGAGCTCCATTCTCAACTCACAGTCCAGAATTTCCACAGGTACCCCTCTCACTGGTTAGACGCAGGGCCAATTAGCCCATCCTAATTTTTTGTTATTGACATTAAAAAAACCACAACCTTATTTTAAATATAAGTTTCATAATATTTTGTTAGTATTCCCCACTGAGGGAGTGATGTTTTGTCCCCAATAAAAATAAATGGCATAAGAAAGGGTGAAATAGCACCAGTTGCAACAACATGGATGGACCTTGAGAATATTATGCTAAATGAAATAAGTTAGTCAGAAAAAGCGACATGATTTCACTCATAGATGGAAGAAGGGGGTCCTAATATAAGGTGACAGGAGAAGATTTTACTTTGGGTGGTGGGCACATGGTGCAATATACAGATCTTGTAACATAGAAACCCACACCTGAAACCTATGTGTTCGTGTTGACCATGTCTCCCCAATCAATTTAATAAATAAATTTTTTTTAAAAAAAAGAATGGCAGCAGACTCACTGAGAGAACACATGGGCAGGCCAACCCAAAGGTCACCATCTAGTGAGATCTTTCCTGCCTCCTCCAGGCAGAGCCAAGTGTCCCACCTTGCCGGTCCTTCACTCACATCTCTATTTATAGCCCCATTCAGACGGCATCTTCACAAAAAGACTAGGTGCTTGAGGAATAAGGGCCATGTTTCTTGACTGTTCCCATATCCCTAGCACTACCATAATGCCCAGCATTAATAAATACTCCATATGAAGAAACAAATACAGAAATATGGGGAGGAGCCCTGGCCGGTTTGGCTCAGTGGATGGAGCGTCGGCCTGCGGACTCAAGGGTCCCAGGTTCGATTCCGGTCAAGGGCATGTACCTTGGTTGCGGGCACATCCCCAGTAGGGGGTGTGCAGGAGGCAGCTGATCGATGTTTCTCTCTCATTGATGTTTCTGACTATCTATTCCTCCCCCCTCCTCTCTGTAAAAAATCAATAAAATATATGAGAAAAAAAAATATGAGGAGGAAATGTTTCTAATAGGCAGATTATTCTATTTGTCCAATATGAAAAAAATGGGTATTTCTCTCTGAATGGGTAGGGATTTTATCATTGGAATTTCCAGGGTCAGTATTGAATTCAGTCTTAACACTTCCCTAAAAGTCTGCAGATAATATTCAGCTCTTCCAGGCAGTGAAATGGCTTGCTGACAGGGATAAACTGGAGGAGGAGGCCAAGGCTGTATGAGTGAGCAGGCAGAAAAAGCGCCAGAAAAATTTAATTATGAGCTAGGAAAAGACATGCACTAAGAAAAAATAATGAAAACTATACTTAAGATCATTAACTCTCAACTAAAATTAACAGACCAAGGTAGAAATTGAAGCAAGTCAACTGTAGACTACATTCTGAAAATATCAACCCAATACAGCACACACTCAAAAAGGGACAAAAGACATCACACTAAAGCAATAGCTTACCATACTTGAAACATTCTATGCAATTCCAGTTGCCCATTTTTAAAAAACATACTGGAAATGGAGAAGTATAATTGATATCAGAGCTTAAGGCACCTTAAGTGATTACTCTAGTTGAACACACTAATTTTACAGATAAGAAACGAAAGCCCACAGTGGTTAAATGATTTGCCATAAATCACCCAGCAGGGCTATGGTTTAGCTGGGATTAGATCCCTAATCTCCAGGAAGCACTTCCATTTTCTTTCCATCATAAGGCCTTATGTACATCTTTTTTAGCCAAAACCCAAAAATGCTCCGATCTCATCAGTTTGGAAAATAAGATGATTTAAAAAGTAGGTTAACAATCCATGGATAGGCTCCAGGGAACCCACAAACTCTCAGAAGTGGCCTTTTTCTGAGGAGATGGTTCATAGCTTTTGGTAGAATGCAAAGGAATCAAGAATCAGAATGAATTAAGAATTCACTGCCCATCCAGTGTGGCTGTTATTGAGCATTGACTTATGAACCAGGAGGTCACGGTTCACATGCCCGGTTGCAGGCTCAATCCCCAGTGTGGGGCGTGCAGGAGGAAGCTGATTGATGATTCTCTCTCATCATTGATGTTTCTATCTCTCTCTCCCTCTCCCTTTTTTTCTGAAATCAATAATATCTATCTATCTATATATATTTTTTAAATGCCCTAGCCAGTTTTTCTCAGTGGTTAGAGCACTAGCCCTCGGACCAAAGGGTCATGGGTTCGATTCCAATCAAGGGCATGTCCCTCGTTTGTGGGTTCAATACTCAGCCCTGTTCTGGATGTGTGCAGGAGGCAACCAACCAATCTTTCTCACTCTCTCTCTTTCTTTTCTCCTCCCTCCCTCTCCCTTCCCTTCTACTCTGTCTAAAAATCAATGGAAAAAATCCTCAGGTGAGGATTAAAAAGAAAAAAAAAGAGAGAGCCCTAGCCAGAAAGAGCCCTGGCCCATGGAATGAAGGGTCCAGGGTTCCAATCTAGTCAATGACATGTACCTTGGTTGCAGGCCCTGGTTGGGGCATGTGCAGGAGGCAACCAATCCATGTATCTCTCATATCGATGTTTCTCTCTCTCTGTCTCTCCCCCTCTCTTTAAGAATCAATGGAGCCCTAGCCGGTTTGACTCAGTGGACAGAGTGTTGGCCTGTGGACTGAAGGGTCCCAGGTTCGATTCTGGCCAAGGGCACATGCCCGGGTTGCAGGCTCAATCCCCAGTGTGGGGCAGCAGAAGGCAGCCAATCAATGATTCTCTCTCATCATTGATGTTTCTCTCTCTCTCTCTCCCTTTCTCTATGAAATCAATAAAAATATATTTTAAAAAATCAATGCAAAAATATCCTTGGGTGAGGAGTAACAACAAAAAACCACATAAAAAAAGAATTGCTTTAGGAGAATGACTGCAATTGATGAAATCAAAAATTATGAAAAGTAATATACTGAAATGAGGAATGGTCAACCCTGGAAACTCAAATAAATAGCTTTAGGAAAAAAAATCTATGGCAGAACCCTTCTTACATAGTTTTCTTTCTTTCTGTTACCACTGCGACAAAGTTTCTATCATCTTCCATCTCTAAGAAACGCAACTAAAAAGATCCCAGTAATGTCAAGCAATGTGGAATAATTAATACCCATGAGATGTTATCACATTTGAAATTCAAAGAACAACAAATGGAATTCATTACCCTAAAGTAAATAAGGGCTTAAAAAGCTTAGACAAAATTATGGCTGGCAGGTGCATGAAATATGCTGCATGAATTTGACCTCATAGAGGACAACCTCAGAATGTCTTTGGTGCTTCTATGGACCACAGAAACTTGGGCTGAATGTGAACCCCTCAGTGCCCACGGCAGTAGTTTCACTCTTCTAGGGCCTGACCAGCTGACAACAAATACCTTTAGAATGCTCTGTGTCTGGATGTAAGACAATGCAGACATATTTAAGATCTCCAAATTGCTGGAGGAGCTCCCCAAGTTCTTCTTCCTCTGAGTCAAAGGACAGGTTTCTATGGAAGACAATTAGATCACAAGAAAGATCAATTACAAAAGATCCCATGTTCTGGTTACAAAATGAGTGAGTTAGACACCAACTGGAGTGGTTCCCTTGCTCAAGACCACTCTGCCTTGTTCAGGAATAGCACCAATAGGGGAGACCTCCAATGGCCAGGTTTCTGATATGTGACTCTGCCCCTTGACCTTCCTCTGTCAATCAGATTCTCTCTCCAGGAATTTAAAACTTGAACAGAGTTATACAAAGACCAGAAGTTGTAGATGCAGATTCACTTCAAAACAGCAGTGTCCCACCCAAAGGAAACTTATGTCTTGATCTGGGTGGTGGTTACATGGATACATGTATACATTCATATATGTAAATATACATATGTAAATATATATGAGCATATACATGTTTTGCCAAACCTTGTATATAAATATGAAAAATTTCACTGAGTTGTACATTTACATTAATACATCCTACAGAATTTGTTACACCTTAAGAAGTTAAAAAAATAGCCCTAGCCAGTTTGGCTCAGTGGATAGAGTGTCGGCCTGTGGACTGAAAGATCCTGGGTTCAATTCCTGGTCAGGGCACATACCTGGGTTGCGGACTCAATCCCCAGTAGGGGTTGTGCAGGAGGCAGCCAATCAATGACTCTCTCTCATCATTGATGTTTCTCTCTCTCTCTCCCTCTCCCTTCCTCTCTGAAATCAGTAAAAATATATTTTTTAAAAAAAGAAGTTAAAGAAATAGTGGGGCGTCCTCAGAGAAAAGACCCACCGCCACCTGCAGCAGACGTCCCAGAACTGTCCAGAGTTTCATCCCATTCTTAAGGTTTGCTCTTTGACAACTACCATTCTGTGAGCCAACCTAACATTTATCCAACAAACCTGCTTTTTCAATAAACTGGCCAAAATTACTTTCCCTGATTACAAACAAAACACTCAAATGTGTGTCTCTCTCTCTCTGATTAGCCATTTTCTTCTCTGTGTTGCTGTGAAATCTTGGTTTCAGTTAAAATTTTATAGAAGTCAGAAAATCCTTTAAGTGAAGAGATTAGAGAGTACAAATTGGTAGTTACAAAACAGTCATGGGGATGTAAAGTACAGCATAGGGATAACAGTCAATAATATTGTAAGCCCTAACCAGTTTGGCTCAGTGGATGGAGCGTCGGCCTGCAGACTGAAGGGTCCCAGGTTCGATTCCAGTCAAGGGCACATGCCCAGGTTGCGGGCTCAATCCCCAGTAGAGGGCATGCAGGAGGCAGCCAATCAATGATTCTCTCTCATTATTGATGTTTCTATCGCTCTCTCCCTTTCCCTTCCTCTCTGAAATCAATAAAAACATATTTTTTAAAAGTAAATAAATAAATATAAATAATATTGTAATAACTATTTATGGTGCCAGGTGGGTACTACATTTATCCGGAGGATAACTTTGTAAATTACATAATTGTCTAATCACTATGCTGTACACCTGAAACTACTTGTAATATAAAATATTGAATGTCAACTGTTAAAAAATAAAAAAAGAATTAAGAAATTTTTTATAAAAAAGAAAATCCTTCCAAATAACTCAAAAACAAACATGGTAAAGTTTTGTGTCTAAGTGCAAAAAACAAAACTACGTATTTCTCTCCATGGGATTAAAAAATGTTGGAAGGAGATTTTGTTCTACTAAATTTCAACACAGTGTAGAGTCCTCATTTCCCCAGCTATGCACAACCTTCCAGGGGTAAGAAAAAGTCCCAAATAAAAATCTACAATTTTGACCCTGGCTGGTGTGGCTCAGATGGTTGAGCATCATCTTATGCACTGCGATGGTTTGGTTTCCAGTTAGATTCCTGGTCAGGGCACATGCACTGGTTTTGGGCTCAATCCCCAGTAGGTGGCATGCAGGAGGCAGCTGATCAATGTTTCACTCTCACATCAATGTTTCTCTCTCTCCCTTCCTCTCTCTCTAAAAGAGCAATAAAAAAAATATTTAAAATAAATAAATATCTACAGTTTTACTTCTCTTAAACTCAGTTAACCCCATAAATGATTCTATCTTATGGAGTAACTGAGGTAAAAAAAAAAAAATGTTTGGGCCCAGCAGTATGGTACAGTGGTTGAGCATCAACCCATGAACCAGATCACAGTTCCATTCCCAATCAAGGCACATGCCCGGGTTTTGGGCTCAATCCTCAGTAGGGGGCGTGCAGGAGGCAGCCAATCAATGATTCTCACTCATCATTGATGTTTCTATCCCTCTCCCTTCCTCTCTCTGAAATCAATCAAAATAAATAAATGTATAAAAAACCAAAAAAAGTTCTGCAATAAGACACATCCTAGCTACATTACTTCTTCTAATATGCCTCATCGTGTACATAGTTTTCTTTCTTTCATCCCTTTACCTTCCTAAGTTCTTTGTTAATTTAAATGATGTATAAACGGTATACTTGGTATTGAGATCACAGGCTTCTAAGCGTGATGTTTCTTCCTTCCTGTTAAAATCCTCTGAGAGTACAAAATTATTTATATGGCAATTCCATATAACACAGTAAAAAGAAGTTATGGAGAGATATGCTGTAAAGAAAAAATGGGTTATAGCACAGCATGCATAGGCTAAACTCATCTTTGTAAATATTTATGATGATGTGGGCATGTGTGTGGGTGTTCTCTGAGTAGTGATTAAGGTTAATGTTTTTGTGTCTTTTTGCACATTTATTTCCTAAATTTCCTACACTAAACATAAATTACTTATATAATAAAAACAATCTCAGAAGATTGTGCAAGAGGATAAAATACACATCTACCTGGTATATATATATAAAACCCTAATATGCAAATAGACCGAACTGCAGAACAACCGAACAACCGTGCACTGACCACCAGGGGGCACACACAGAACATGGCGGGCGTTGGCAGCAGTGGGATGGTGGAGCAGGTGAGGGGGGGCACCAGACCTAGGCAGGATGCTGGTCACTGTCATCAGGGCGAGCCTCTGGTGGTTACTGAAAATTCTTTGCTCCCGCACGCCACGGTCCCACCAAGCGCTTACACCCGCTGCCGGCACCAGCCCCGCTTGCACCCGCTGTTGCTGCCTGAGCCGCCGCTCGCACCTGCTGCTGGCGCCCAGCGCTGGTCCTGATCACTCAACGCCGTCAGTGGGTACGAGCAGTGGCTGCCGGCCCCAATTGCCCCTCAGGGCTTTCTCCACTGCCCCCTGCTCCTGAAGGGCGATTGGGGCAGCAGCTGCCACTCGCACCTGCTGACGGCACCAGCACCGTCAGCTTGTGGGAGCAGCGGTGGTGGGAGTGAGGTCGCGGCAGGAGGGGCCGGGGAAGGGGGGAGCACGGAGGATGGGCTGAGACCCGCCCCTGTGCCCACCACAGCCTCGCGGCCCACAGTTCCTTTCAAGGTGCACGAATTCATGCACTGGGCCCCTAGTCTCTCAAATAAGATTCAAATGGCCCCGCACATTGGTGCTTAAGAAAGAACAAGAAAGCATATTAGAGGTGTGCTAAAGATATCCCAACCTTCTGAAAATGCCAATCTATTGCAGTCAGGACTAAAATAGCAATGGGAACATGAAATAAAACCCATCTCCACCCAACTCTCTCCCTCAGTTTCCCTAGAAACAGATGGGATGCCTTACTTTATTACGGACACTACTTTAGAAGTTAGGCATGAAGAAAGAAATTGTTTGAGATAAGTGGTGTCACCCCTCTCTAACACTCCCTTTAAAAGAAAGGCCAGCAGTGCCCGGCTGGTGTGGCTCACTGTTTGAGCACTGACCTATGAACAAGGAGGTCATAGTTTGGTTCCCAGTTTGGGTACATGCCCAGGTCTTGGGCTCGATCCCCAGTAGGGGGCATGCAGAAGGCAGCCAATCAATGATTCTCTCTCATCATTGATGTTTCTATTTCTCTCTCCCTCTCCCTTCCTCTGTGAAATCAATAAAAATGTATTAAAAAACAAAAAAACTAAAACGAAGGCCAGCAAGTAGGATATCTCTCATAGTTGAAGAATTGATTTGTTCCAAATGATGCCACCCCAATTACAAAGAATGAAATCTAAATAAGGCCCTAGCTGGTTTGGCTCGGTGGATAGAGTGTCAACCTGCAGACTGGAGGGTCACAGGTTCGAGTCCGGTCAAGGGTATATGCCTGGGTTGCTGGCTCGATCCCTAGTGGGGGGCATGCAGGAGGCAGCCAATCAATGATTCTCTCTCATCATTGGTGTTTTTTCTATCTCTCTCTCCCTCCCTTTCTGAAATCAATGGGAAAAAAAATGTCTAAAAATAAAAAAATAACTAAGGACAACATATGATAACCTCTGCATAAATACTTCTGTATATGGTTCTGATTCTATGTTTCTCATTGTTTGCTATGCTCCTAGAGCCAGATGTGCTAATGGTCTTAGAGGCATCAAACTTCTGGTCTACTTAATAGAACTAGTACAAAAAAGTAAAGAGGAAAAAAAGGAGAAGAGAAAAGAAAGGGAGGGAGAGAGGGAGGTAAGAGAAACCTATGACAGCAACACAAATAGAGCAGTTCTTAAAAGTAAAAAGGCATACCTTATGAAAACAGTTTTCCCTTCATTCACATCAGAGGGTAATTTCCTTTTCTTTTTCTTTGAGCCTTGTACATCTAAAGTAAACAAACAAACAAACAAACAAAAAACAATCTGAAAAATACTGGTGTAAGCCATACAACAAAGGGCTAACTTCTTAAATATATAAAGATATTGCATAAATCAATAAGGAAAAAATCAATTTAAAATGAACAAAGGATATGCAAATATATACATGAAAAGTTTGTCAAGCTCACTCATAATTAAAGAAAAACAGCACAAGAAATTAGATACAATTTTTTACCAACAGATTGGCAAAAACCGAAAAGATAGATAAAATCCAATGTAGTAAGGATATGGGGAAAAAATAGAGTCCCATAAGCTACTGTGAAAATGTAAACGTTTTAGAAATATAAAACATAGAACACTTAAAAAAATAACACATATTCACACATATAATGTACACTATATTGTATATGTGTATGTTTTTACCCATAAAGGTATTAATTACCTTTAGCTACACCAGAAACATATAACATTGGTTGTCTCTGGGGAAGGGTCCTATGTGGCTGAGAATCTGGGTATAAGGGAGACTCACTGTTTGTTTCTAAGAATAGATATACATGCTTATATATGCACACAAAATTTCTGGAAAGATACAAAAGAAACAACAGTGATTACTTTGGGGGACCTTGAGGGATTGGTGAGGAACTCTTACTTTCTATGCAATACTCTTCTGCAGTATATTTCTTATTAATGTTCTCTCATTATTATGTATTAGTCCCATAATTTTTTCAAGTGAAAGAAAGGTAATAGACAGTTGAATCTGGTTGTAGAATGCAAGGTCTCATAGTCCCTTTAGTATAAAAGTTTCTTTGATTCTAAGGTATCGACCATTCTCTCCTCATGAAAAAAGCTTTTTCCTTCAGATTTCTTATATGGTCCAACCGGCATGCCAGCCTTACAGAAAAGGAAGCAGAAGGGAGCGACCTGATAAGTAAACAAAAACCTCCATCCAGACAAATTAAAGGACCAGTTATTGGCCACTCCTCATTCTGTAATGACCTACTTCCCTCAATAAATGCTTTGAGTTTACCCAACATTCCTGATAAACATAGCAACAGCATTTGGTTACAGTTTTACAAAATGCCCCAAGAAATCCTTTATCCCCCTCTCAACTCAAAAGAGTTGTTTAAAATCCACCGTGGTCTTAGATGCAATATCCTGTTTATCCAATTTTCATTCGGGGCTGGATAATTAGAAAGATAATCAAGAGAGAGAGGTAGTGCCTCAGAATTAAGCTACATTTTAAATTCCCTAGGAATCTTAACCCTCAAACACCACTCCAAACTTATTTAAAAAACAAAACCAAAATAATGCAAAGTTTTCATCTTCAGCGTTTTAACATAAATTTGACAAAACACCTTAGGGTCCTATTTAAAGAGGCCTGCACTGCACTGATGCACATTTCTCAGTAGTAATTTAAATTTGAAAATCCCAGGCAAACCTTCATCCTCCTGCTCTTCCGTGTGGGTGTCACTCTGAGCGAGGTCCTCTCCACTATCAACACTATCACCGTCCTCCAGGCCGCTGTCCTCATCGGAATGGTCCTCTTCACTGCTTTCTGAGGGCACTGGTCTCTTGACTGCTCTGCAATGGCACAGTTTAGAACTAAGGACCTGGGCGGACAGAGGGGGCTATCCAACTCTATTACACATGTCAATTCCACAATGATGGGGACAGGAAAAGCCCGTTTTTCCCCCCCAGAGACCATCCTGAATTTTCCACTGTTGTCTCAGAACAAGCTAAGTGGCTTACCTCTTGTGAATTTGCACACGCTTGGTCACCTTTGATTCTTTATTCTTCTCCTCCTCTTCATCATCACCATCATCACCATCTTCATCATCATCCCCTTCCATATCACCATCATCACCATCATCACCATCTTCATCATCATCCTCTTCCATATCACCATCATCATCCTCTTCCTCTCTCATAACCTCTTCTTTCCTGCCATTCACTTTATCTAATTTCTGATGTTTAGGTTCAGGTTGCTTCTCCTCACCTACACAAGGAAGTAAAGAAAGTTAGAAATTAATTCAGTATCTAAAATAAGGTTATTTTAAGAGTCAATAATACCATCAAGTTCCTAGTTCCTTTAGTTTTACAGAATCTCATGTATTTTTCTTATTGTATGAAGTATGAAGAAAAAAAAAAAGCTCATCACTGAGATTCCCTTGGAGGCTGTCACATTCATTCATCAAAAGCCTGAAGGTTACCTGGCTCGGAATGAGAGAAGCAGCAACTGAGCCTTCACAAACAGCCCACCATCCTGCACCACAGCCAGCACAAGGCATGGTTCAGTCCAACCATGAACTTTAATCTCGGCGAGCTTTGGGTAGCCTGAAAGCCAATTGTTTTCTAAGTAAAACACAAGTTTTAACTTTCCCTATGCTTACTTACAGCAATGTTCCATCATTTCTTACTATGAAAAGCTGAGAAAGGACAGCAAGTAGAGGGAACAATGAACTCAGACCCACTCCTCACTCCACACCCAGGAGTGGGCTTAGACTCAAAAGATCCTATGTTTTGGACCCCAGCTGGTTTGGCTCAGTGGATAGAGCGTTGGCCTTCAGGCTGAAGGGTAGAGGGTTCGATTCCAGTAAAGACATGTACCTTGGCCCTAACCGGTTTGGCTCAATGGATAGAGCGTCAGCCTGCGGACTCAAGGGTACCAGGTTCGATTCCAGTCAAGGGCATGTACCTTGGTTGCAGACACATACCCAGTAGGGAGTGTGCAGGAGGCAGCTGATCGATGTTTCTCTCTCATCGATGTTTCTAACTCTCTATTCCTCTCCCTTCCTCTCTGTAAGAAATCAATAAAAAAAAAACATATTTTTTAAAAAAAAGACATGTACCTTGGTTGCGGGCTCGATCCTCAACAACATATTTTTAAAAAAAAAGACATGTACCTTGGTTGCGGGCTCGATCCTCGCACTAGTCCCTGTGGGAGGCAACCAATTGATGTGAGAGACACTTCGATGTTTCTCTCTGTGTGTGTTTCTCCCCCTCCCACTCTCTAAAAATCAATGGAAAAATATCCTCGGGTAAAGATTAACAAACAAAAAAAGATCCTATGTTTTGGGACCAGGTCACCAGACGGGACAATATGAATTGACAAACAGCTCTGGGTTTCTGAGCCAGAAGGTATTCAGAGTTTTTCTTACTACTCAGTCTCATTTTGGGGGCAATCCTGTGCTTTTGGTATCTTCAGCCCAATATTCTCACTGACAAGCAGGTTCCCGTATACATACTTTTATTGTAGAGTTGCTTCCACACTCACCCCAAAACATACAACCCCTCCTAAGCAGCATCACCACATCTTACCTGGGGCAGAGGCAGACTGTGTATTTTTATATTTATCCTTTGCCACAGCCCAATCCACAGCTACTATCCGACCTGTCAGACAGAAAAGTAACATCTTTTTAACACTTCTATCTCCTATAAATGGCTTCTTATTCATCAAAGAATAGTGGTCCTAAAATAAAACTCCTAATAACTGTCTATTCTTTTTCAACCTTAACTTTTCTTTTATCAATGAACATTAATTCTGCCTTCCTACACAGCCACCACACCTGGGATAAGATATAATTTAAAAAAATAATTAGAACATTGCTTCCAGTTAGACCAACAAGTTTCCAGTTAGCAAGAAGCAAAACAGCCCTGGCCAGTTTGGCTCAGTGGATAGAGCATTGGTCTGAAGGGTCCCGGGTTCGATTCCGGTCAAGGGCACATGCCCAGGTTGCGGGCTCAATCCCCAGAAGGGGGTGTGCAGGAGGTAACCAATCAATGATCCTCTCTCATCACTGATGTTTCTATCTCTCCCTCTCCCTTCCTCTCTGAAATCAATAAAAATATTTTTTTTTTAAATAAAAAAAGAAGAAAAACAGGCATTTTAGAATAATTTGCACCATACTCAGAAGGCAGGAAATCTCTAAGCCAATCCTTCTTTACTACCTGGTAAATCAATACCCATAGTAGCCTCATGGTCAATTTACTAGCCCACGGATGCTGAATAATGCTTATAACCAAGAGGGAAAAAACTACAAATCTCATAACCCCTAGACAACGACCTACATCCATCAGTGATTATTTCAGGGACATCTTTTTATTTAAAAGAACACTCATTACCAAATAAAAAAGAGAATAATGACATAGGTTCTTTTGAGTTTAACCTAAGGTCAAATGTTAGGAAAATTTCACCAAAATAGCTTCTATATTAGCAGTGAGACTCTCAACAATGCAAATACCTTTTGAAGATGTAGCAAGTGGGTTACTATGCTAATTCACCCAAACACCAGAAATATCTAGGTCAATGGTATGGGTACAGAAAACTTACCCTTTATCTCTTTCATGTTCATGCTTTTAAGAGCTTTTCCTGCTTCTAGGAGGTTTTTGAACTGAACAAAAGCAAAACCACGCATCTTTCCATCTGTGTGCAAATGTACAAAAATGTTAGAAGCAGCAGGTGGAAAGCCAACAAACCCAAGAATATATAGCTAAAATGTATAGCTCAAATCCTGCCAACCAGCCAGCCCCTTGCCCAAAACTTATGTCCTCCTATTGAGTATACCCTGACTTGGGCTTGGAGCAATGCATTTTCTCAAACTGTAACTTGTCTTCTAAAACTAATTTTGGTCTAACTAAAACTAGTTCTGATCTACTAAAAATCTAACTAGTTCAGGGGATACCTAAACTAAAAATACCTAACTTAAATACTCATGTAAAGCACTATTACATAAGTTTTTATTACTGTGCCTAATACTTCATACATATCACATTATCTAGGGCTCACAAAGAATATGACATGAACCTTGCATTTCTAGTTCTAATGGTGCTTAATTCAAGGGTAATATAGAAAAAGGCCATTATGCTAAATGATATTAATCTAATCCATACCAAAGAAGGTTTGCTACTACCTGGCTTCCTAGGGATGTTAACTTCTAGGACGGCTCCATATTGAGCAAATATGGTCTTCAAGTCATCTTCTGAACACTAAAGACAAAAGTAAAGAAAGAAAAAGAGAGATTATCTCAGCAAGTAAACATGAAACATTAATTACTAGATTAGTTCATTAGGACGAACTTGAATATTTTTACTCCTTTTTTACTTTTGAAACTAGGACAAACATTTCTAAATAGAAGACATCTTGCTCTGTATCTAGGAAGCAAAAAGGATAAATATCAGAGAGCTTTTCCTCCCCACCCTTTCTCAGGAAGCATCTTCCCTTATTGTCTTAAGTCCTTGTTTATACAGGCCCATTTTCTGAATTCAACAAGGCTAAGGTTCATTCCCAATTTACCATTGGGTGAGGAGTTCCACCCGTGACCAACAGCTTTCAGAATAGGCAGTGTTAGTGTTCTCTGTCACTCACCTTAAAGCTCAGATTCCGAATAATTAATCTGGCTTTCTTATCTGCCACTTTGGCCTTTTTAGGCTTCTGCTCCTTCTTTGGGGACTCTGAATTTTCTAAAAACAATAAGAGGGAATGGAATAAGTGTGCTGCAAAACCATCCATCTTGAGGCCCAGGACAGCAAAGGAAAAAAGCTACTAGCAACAGATGGCATTTACCACGGGGGCTGGTATGACAACACCCAAGACCATAGATTTCCCAGACTTAGAAGTTAACAAAATACATTGGATAATTTTGGATATAAAAACTAAATTCAGGAAGCTCTAAATTTAAGAGATTCCCGCACCCTCATCCTGCCATTCCACTTCCTCTTCACCCTGGAAGAAAACGCCCTTCAGTTACTAGAAACTCACCATTTCCCCCCTTTTCCTTGGACTTGTTCTTCAGTTTTTTCTTGGCAACACTCACGTTGATCTTGCAGCCTTCAAAAGTGGTAATCTCCTTGAGGGCCCTCTGAACATCTTCCCGCATAGAAAAAGTGACATAGCCGAAGCCTCGACATGCCTTACTCCCTGAACAGTGAGGAGGAGAGATCATCATCAGTCAAGAGCCCTAAACCAGCCACCTAGAGAGACAGACAGATGACTTAGAAGGGAACTAAACTAAATGTATGTTCTGGGTAACATCAGGTGCCTGTCTTGAGTATCCCTAAAGTCTAGGTAAGAGGAAGGAATGCTTCTACAATTAAAACCCTTGCAATTCACCCTCATTCTAATATATGCCACCCCTCCCTCACAGTGATGTGATGAGCATCAGACAGAATGTGAAGCATACAGCAGTACTCCACAAGTCAGTAAATGTGTCCAGTGGCTCAAGCCAAAACCCTTGGACTCAGACTTTGACCCCTCTTTTTCTCATACCCCACATCTGATCCATCAGCAAATCCTCTCAGCTTTACCTTAAAAAATATCCATATTCTGCCTTAGCCAGTTTGGCTCAGCAGATAGAGCATCAACCTGAGGACTGAAGGGTCCCGGGTTTGATTCCAGTCAAAGTCACATGCTGGGTTGTGGGCTCCATCCCCGGGGGGGAGGAGGGGTCGTGCAGGAGGCAGCCAACCAATGATTCTCTTTTATCATTGATGTTTCTATCTCTCTCTCACTCTCCCTTCCTCTGGAATCAATAAAAATATATTTTAAAAAAAGAAAGACTCCCCTTGCGTGTACCCGGTGCTTCCAAGAGGAGTTCAGCCTGGTCCACCCCGTAGTCCCGACTCCAGCTGCCGTGTGCCCTTGGGCACAGGACCTCAGTGTCACTTTCTCCCCCAGCTGACAACATGGGTGGGCACGAGGTGGGCAGAGGCTCTGACTGTGCTCTTGTGGTCCAGGCGTCTGTGCCCTTTAAGAGCAAGGCTGTGTCCGGCCCGTCCATGATGTGATTCAGATCATAGGTGGGCAGGACCCAGCCTGTGCCTAATTCACGGGGGCTGCTGTACGGGTGAGCCCCCGGCCCCCCTCGCCGAGGCCCGGCTCCAGTGCACTGCTGGGCACACGCTGAAGCATTAATACATATTTATGGTTTGAAAAAGCCTGTGGTAGACTTTCTTCCTTTGACCTTTGGATTCATTTTCCTCTTGAAATAGCCGAAGAAGGCCCCTAGTGCCATGGCGACGGTCTCTATAGAAATCCATAGCTCGCTCTCAGCACACCCACGATGCCAGTGGGAGGCTGGCACAGATTCGGACCAATCGAGAGAAGGCATGGTTCGCCTTGTCCTGGTTACAAAGAACATGTTTTGTTCTCTCGAATGGGCCTCCCTGTCCCCGATTCAGCATCACCTCGCTCTCTCCTAATGTGGGTTAATTTCCCACCAGCTCCTAGAAAGAGTGTATTTCCAGTCCCTCCTGGGACAGGCAGGGGTTTCAAGCAGGATGAAGCCGGTTTCGGTGGAGGGTATCTGGGGCCTGCCTAGGAGTCGGGCCTCTCCGATCACGTTTCTGCCGGGAGAGGGTGGGGGATGGGCTCGCTTGGAACAGGTGATCCTTTCGGAAGCTGTAATCCGAGGTTAGAAATAGACTTGCGTCGCTACCAGAAATCCCTGCCGCGTTGGCCTTTGCTTTGTCGGGCTCGCCCTGGTAAAGGTTGGGAATGTACTGGTTTAAGAATGGAGGTCCTTATACTGAAATCAAGGAGGGGCCCTGTCCCTGTTCCTTTAAGAATATTCTCCATATTCCAATCACTTTTTACCACCCATGGCTATCATCCTCGTCCAACACCATGGTCTCTCGCCTGGATTGTTGCAAGAGGTCTCCCTACTTCTGTTCTATTCTCCAACAGCTACTCTCAACACAACAGCCTGACAGAATCTTTCAAAATGTAAGCCAGATCATACTGCTCCCTGCTCAAAACCAGTAGTTTCCCATCTCAGGGAGAAGCCAAAGTCCTTGCCATGGCCTATGAGCTTCTACATAATCTGGGAACCCAGATTTCCTCTCCTAATTCCTTCCTTTCACTCCACTCCAGTCACCCAGGGCTCCATGCTATTCCTCCAATACACCAGGCACAGTCCTCCTCAGTGTCCCTGAGCTTGAAGTTTCCTCTGCCTAGACTGCTCCTCTCCCTTGACAGACACCTTCACTCTCCCCTCCAGGCCTTCCCTGGCTACTCGATCACCTGGATTGTTGTAAGAGGTCTCCCTACTTCTGTTCTCCAACAGCTACTCTCAACACAACAGCCTGACAGAATCTTTCAAAATGTAAGCCAGATGATACTTACTGCTCCCTGCTCAAAACCAGTAGTTTCCCATCTCAGGGAGAAGCCAAAGTCCTTGCCATGGCCTATGAGCTTCTACATAATCTGGGAACCCAGATTTCCTCTCCTAATTCCTTCCTTTCACTCCACTCCAGTCACCCAGGGCTCCATGCTATTCCTCCAATACACCAGGCACAGTCCTCCTCAGTGTCCCTGAGCTTGAAGTTTCCTCTGCCTAGACTGCTCCTCTCCCTTGACAGACACCTTCACTCTCCCCTCCAGGCCTTCCCTGGCTACTCGATCTGTAACCAGCACTACTCTACGCCCCTTACACATCCACACACACACACACCCACCCACACACTCCCTAACCTACTTCCCGGAGTTATTTTTCTCCTTAATATTTACCACCATTATCCTATATAATAAAAGGCTAATATGCAAATTGACTGAATGGCAGAACAACCAGTTGCTATGACATACACTGACCACCAGGGGGCAGATGCCCAACACTCAGCCAGAAGCCCAGCTCACGGCTGGCAAGCACAACTGTGTTGGCGGGAGCCACTCCTGCCTCCATGGCAAAGCTAAGGCTGTCCGACTGCCAGCCTACAGGCCTAAGCCATCAGTCGGACATTCCCTGAGGGCTCCTGGACTGCAAGAGGGCCCAGGCTTGGCTGAGGGATCCCACTAAGTGCATGAATTTCATGCACTGGGCCTCTAGTCACTATATATTTTGCTTATTTGTTTGTTGGCTGTCTTCCCATCTTGAAGGCTGTGTGCACTGACATATCCCCCAATAAATATGAAATGAGTAACATGACGGTTGAGGGGGAGGGGGAGTCTGGTGATGAAATTCTGGGTCCACTACTCACCAGCTGTACAAACTTAAGCTGAAGTTACCAACTCCCAGTCTAGGCCCTAGATGCCTCGTCAATAACATGGGGTTAAGAGTCTCCACCGAATAAGCCCCTTACACATCCACACACACACCCACACACTCCCTATCCTACTTCCCGGAGTTATTTTTCTCCTTAATATTTACCACCATTATCCTATATAATAAAAGGCTAATATGCAAATTGACTGAATGGCAGAACAACCAGTTGCTATGACATACACTGACCACCAGGGGGCAGATGCCCAACACTCAGCCAGAAGCCCAGCTCACGGCTGGCAAGCACAACTGTGTTGGCGGGAGCCACTCCTGCCTCCATGGCAAAGCTAAGGCTGTCCGACTGCCAGCCTACAGGCCTAAGCCATCAGTCGGACATTCCCTGAGGGCTCCTGGACTGCAAGAGGGCCCAGGCTTGGCTGAGGGATCCCACTAAGTGCATGAATTTCATGCACTGGGCCTCTAGTCACTATATATTTTGCTTATTTGTTTGTTGGCTGTCTTCCCATCTTGAAGGCTGTGTGCACTGACATATCCCCCAATAAATATGAAATGAGTAACATGACGGTTGAGGGGGAGGGGGAGTCTGGTGATGAAATTCTGGGTCCACTACTCACCAGCTGTACAAACTTAAGCTGAAGTTACCAACTCCCAGTCTAGGCCCTAGATGCCTCGTCAATAACATGGGGTTAAGAGTCTCCACCGAATAAGAATGCTGAGAACATTAAATGAGGTAACCGGTGTGCAACTCAGCACCGTACCTGGCGATGGCTGACTCTCAATAAGCCTTAGCGATGCTTTCTTGGAAGGTCGCTATCGGCACCGGCACCCAATGAGATATGGTACATGAGCGGGCCTCCTAACCGGAAAGCGCTACCTGAACTTCGGGGAATGCTTTGACTGTCAGAAACAGAGTCCTAGGGACTCATTAGAACAGAGTCCGTTTGAAAAAGAAACTCAATCCCCAGACCCTTCTCTTGGGGTGGGCAGAGAGCGCGGGCGCGCTGGAGTTTGGGAGGGGTCCTCCCCGCCTCCCCGCTCCCAGGAACCCGGGCCCCCGCCCGGACGCCCCGCCCCCTCACCTTTCTCCGTCACCACGAAGCACTGCTTCACCGGCCCCACCTGACTGAACAGCTCCTCCAGCTGCTCGCTGCGGGCCGAGGGCGGGAGGCGGCTCACAAACAGG
>NW_005360677.1:76695-82274 GCF_000412655.1 Myotis brandtii
ACCGGCGCGCGAGGCCGTGGAGGAGCCCGGCGCACGCGAGTCAAAGCTTCAGCACGCAGACCACGCCGAGCAGCCGGGCGACTCCGGAAGTGCTCTGTACTGAAAAGAGTCCGAAGGAAACGCGGTGGGACGGGGACAAAGGTTCCGGAATGGAAAAAAAAAAAAGGTGACTCCCGGGGCGGAGCTTCCTGAACCGGGCTCCACCCACCCCCACATGCGTACCCGAGGCTTCGTCACCTGCAAAGAAATCTCACTCCCAAGAGATGGATCCCAGTTTGCCAGGGCAGGCAGAAGTCGTTTTGCTCGCGACCTCACCCAGGTCTGCCATACAATGGATGTTCAATAAATAGTTTCTGAAGTGCCACCACAGACTCCCAGATTGCGTGTATAAAATGCAGCCAGAGTGCACAGAGACACAGCACATGACAAACATTCAAACAATTCTCCTGTTCTCAGAGGATGGGAGACATCTGTCACACCGTAATGGATAACTGTGAACTGTGCCTCTGACGATTCACAAATTACAGCTGCTAAAGCACACATAGAAACAGATGTGTGCAATCATTCTTTCAATAAATATTTATTGGGTTCCTACTATGTGTGCTAGGCCAAAAAAAGAAAAAGAAAGAGAGGAGAGAGAGAGAGAAAAGACAGGGTCCCTGCCCTCATGGAGAATACAATTAGTGCAAGTAGACAGACATTAATTAGAAAATGTTTTACAAATGAATCACAATGTGCACACCGCACGATCACATGAGAACACATCCAAAACAGACATAACATCCAGCTTATACACACAGACCTATAACCTAGGCCAGTGATGGTGAACCAATGATACGCGAACTCATTTTTTTGGTTGATTTTTCTTTGTTAAATGGCATTTAAATATATAAAATAAATATCAAAAATATAAATCTTTGTTTTACTATGGTTGCAAATATCAAAAAATTTCTATATGTGACACGGCACCAGAGTTAAGTTAGGGTTTTTCAAAATGCTAACACGCCGAGCTCAAAAGGTTTTCCATCACTGACCTAGGCCCTCCCAGATACGGAGGGAAATCTTCCCTCAGATCAGCTTATCAGACAGATGCAAGGCTAAGGGGACCTCAAGCACGGGTCAGGGGATCTGGGTGCTCCTGGATCCTGAAACACAAAGAATGTTTGCCATCCCATTGGGCTCAGGAACTGACCTGTGTGCCAGACTGCAGCCCCTTGCACAACATCCAGCTGAAAAAGTACCCGATTCATTTTTAATAATTACTTTCAAATGGTATAACCTGAACACATGGTAGTAAAAATTCAAAAAGTACAAACAGTACAGTGAAAAGTAAGTTTCCTTCTCTCCTCAAACCCCATTTGCTTTCAATAAATTCTGGATGGATTGATAACTGGTTGATAGTAATGGGGGAAAAGGGAAAACACATCAGATTTATGAAGCCCTAGCTCCAAGTAAGTAATAAATAAATACGTAAAAGAAAATGCCAGTTATTTTAGAACACATTTTTAAGGCTATGGGGTTAATCCTACCCAAGATAAAGTGAGACAAATAGACAAAGGAAATGGGATGGGTCATTCAAATAAAGTTGATTTGAGATTTCACATTCCTTCCTTTTTTTCTCCTCCTCTCTTGCCCCCTCACCACTCTAGGAATCAAAATTCCATCCCCAAAGATTAAATTGCAAGTTTCAGGGTCCCAGCTATGGGGAGGCCTTCCCAGCCCTGGCTGCAGTGTGCACAGGGAAAAGAACCAGAAGAAGAAGGCTCTTCTAACATTCCTTTGGGACACCCCCTACAATGCTAAGTTCTCAGTACCTAGGACCCAAGCCCTCCTTAAAGGACAAAATGAAACTGTGTCCCTGTGCCCATCAGGGGGCAGCAGCCACCCACAGTGTGAAGGAGTTCTGTGCGCTAGTGGAGGATAGCAATGCAGCTGATGCTTTTTTACGTTTCTTACATTTCAGACCTGGCTCCCATCTCAGTCTCCCAGCCTCGGCCTCAGCCCCAGCCCCTCCTACCCATTCACATCAGGGACACCACATGGTTCTTTGATCAGGAATATTTGCTCATCCATCTACCCAGGACACATGCAGCGTTCTTTATTAAATAGCAGGAGTCGTGATACCCTGCACCACACCAGCAACGCCGCTTCCAGGGGAAATAAACCGCTGGCCTCTCTGTCATCCATCACTGTGCACGAGCCACGAAAGGGAGTACAGAGGCCTGGGCTGTTCGCAGCCAGCCTCCCCCAAAGCCTCCTCCCTTTGGCTGCACTCCCACATCACTGCGTGCTTCTTGTTCTTAGCACTTCTCACAACTGTTATTAGTTACTTGTTCTGTTGCAATTATTTATAAGAGCAACTTTTTTTTAAAATCTTCATCCGGGGATATTTTTTTCATTGATTTTTTTAGAGAGTGGGAGAGAGGGAGACGGGAGGGAGAGAGTGAGAGAGAGAGAGAGAGAGAGAGAGATCAACATGAAAGAGACACATTGATTGCTTGCCTCGCACGTGCGTGTGACTGGACAAGGATCGAACCTGCAACGTGCCTTTGACCAGGAATGGAACCCACAGTCCTTCATTCCATGGGCCAACACTCTAACCACTGAGAAAACTGGCAAGAGTAACTTTTTTTTAAAATGTTAACAGACACCCAATGGTCATTGGTGTTTGTTTTTATTGAGTTCATAGAAGAGAGAGGGAGAGAGAGATGGAAACATCAATGATGAGAGAAAACCATTGATAGGCTGCCTCCTGCACATCCCACACTGGGAATTAAGCCCGCAACCCAGCCATGTGCCCTTGACCGGAATAAAACCTGGAATCCTTCAGACCACAGGCTGACACTCTATCCACTGAGCCAAGCCAGAGTCTAAGAGTAACTTTTTAATGTCTGCCTTCACCAAAAGACCTTCAACTTTTTAAGTTCAGGGCTAGCATCACCTTGTTCACCTCTCTGGCCCCAGCACCTAGCACATTGTAAGCATTCAATAAAATGTTTTAAAGAAATTGAATGAATGAAGGTAAGTTTGTCTCAGTCTCCTATACTACTAAGAATTAGAACGGAAGGATGCATGCATTAGGATTACCTGGGCTCCTCTGGAAAACCTGCTTTGGGTATGGGCTGAGTTATGAGGCAAAAGGGAAGGGTTGTCTCACCAAAATCTCAGCCCCTTTGTAATGTCAAAGGTAATTCTTTGGAAAAAGTATTGGAGCTGTAGTCCCTTTTCCCGCCCCACCCCCATCTCATCAGCCCCATTCAGAGCTTCCAGACAGAAAAGCTGGGGGGGGGGGCGGGGGGGACAGGGAAGGGGGAGAAAGAGAAAGGGAGAAGGAGAGAGAGACGCTGCTGACTGGGGTATATGAGGCATGGACTGCTTTGTCGGGAGATGTGTGCATGGACTGAAGAACCCTTGATGGGAAGAGTGAATGAGCAGCTGGCATGGCAAGAGGATTAGGGTGAGAAAGAGATGGCAGAGAGAAGTTGAAAGTGGGCAGAGGCAAACAGCAAGCGCTCCTTCCATGTCACAAAGCAGCTCTGATGCTGGGGCCCTACAGCCACCAGGACACCAGTGAGAAATGCCTGTAATTAGGAGGCTGACAGTTCTCTGGGCCTCAGCCCAGAGTGACAATGCAGCAAGAATTTCTGAGCCCAGCTGAGCCAGGTAATGGAGGAGACACAGTCAGAACCAATCCAGCCCCATCCCTCAAACATGCCTGCCCCACCCTCCTCTCATTTTCTTCCCTAATATGACCCCTCACTCCTCCCACAAACATCACGGACTCCCTCTTGCTTCTGAGGTCCCAGGCCATGGGCAAGGAGAGCAGTGCTCTAATTCTCCCCCTAGGGCACTGGACCTGATCTCCTGCTTCCCTCTTGGCTCCCTCCCTTCCCTCCGCAAATCCCCACCAGCTGATGGACAGAGTTGGAAGGAAAAACCACTCCTAGTTCTGTTTTTGCACTTCAAGACTAGGATGTGGGCCCCTGTAATGTGCAGGACATCTGCCAAAACACTGCCAGGTTTTCGTTTTCAAACCTAATTTATGACTCTGTTTTAGTGCCACTGAACTTCCTGCATCTTAGTCGAATGATAAATGCACGCCACAGAGCTCAGAGCCAAGTGCTCTGGGCAAGGGACGGATTACAGGGTGCTGGTGGTTTGGATGTGTCCCCAGGTCTCTGCACTGTGGGTTCTGCTTTAGTGGGTAGGGTACGGTGGGGGTTTGGGGAAGACAGGCTTTCTCCAGGAAGGATCTGCACCTCCAGAGATAAGCGCTCTACAGGGGAGGATGGTTGGGAGTCCAACCTGGAAGGGGCCTGCTGGTAGGTGGAGCCTGTGTGAATTCCTCTGGGAATATGGCAGGAAGATGGCTGGGCTCCCAGCTCAAGGTGACCAAGCTCTTGATATGTGTATCAACATTTCCACAAAGAATTTTACCAAGAATTAGTCCCGAGCCCCCTGAACACCAGGACCTAGGAATGCAGACAGTCCCACCAAAGACTGTAGTTTCTGCCTCACCTCTAAGGGCCACGTTCCATCTCTCGGGGTGGGGGTGGGGGGGGTGGAGAACCACTTCCCAGAGAGTCAGATGGTCTCCAAGGGGCTGCTCCCAGGACCCTCACCCATTCCAGCCACAGGACAAAACTCCTTGCAGTTGGGAGTAAAGGTCCCTGGGGTCTGAGATGGACCCACACCACCCAAAAGCTGCTTCTCTTCCAGTTCTGGCAGAACCACTAATGCTGTTGTCTCATCTAAGCTTTTCCAAGAAGGTCAGATCTTTCTCCTCTGAAAATATTTTATTGATAAATTAACTCTGATAGCGCGCACCCCACCACACAACAGCTGTGGAGTCTCCTAGGTGGGCCATGGACCCCTTCTGTAGGGAAGGGTCATGTGGAGAACTGGGAGTGTCACTCACGCGGGGTGGGATTCCTGGGCATGGCAGAGGTGGGTATGGGGGCCGAGGACCGTCCCGAGGTCTTCTGAGGATAGCCCCTCTCACTCAATACCAGAGTGGGCCGTGGTGGTCAGGGGTGGAGCACCTTGGAGCTTTATTGCTGGTGAATGCCAAGGAAAGCGGGGACCCCTGCCAGCCTAGAATGGCAGCTGAGGGCATCAGCGCCCAGGGCTCCAGAGGAGGTGGCACTAATTCCCAATCAACAGAGCCTGGCTGCTGACCCCCCCACCCAGGAGCCCCTGGATGGGGGAGGAAGCTGGGCGAGGTATCTGAGCCAGGCCGGATTGGGGGAGGGTTACAGTGTGCCGGTCTTGGGCAGAGCTGCCTCCAGGAGGGGGCGTGTGGCCGGCACCGAGGGGGCTTCCTCTTCACAGGTCTATGGTGTCGCTGCCCATGCTCAGCTCGTCGATCTGTCGGCAGGCGTCCAGGAATTGCTCCTGCAGCAAGGCCTCTTCGGCCTGCAGCTCACAAGCAGGCTCTGGGGAGTCGCGGGAGGACGGGGACAGGGCCTGGTAGGATCCTGAGGCTGGGAGGTTGGGGCTGCTTCCCGAGGGCCGCGGGGGGCTGAGGACGCAGACCAGCGGGCAGCGCGGGGGCCGGTCGGGGCTGGCGCAGAGCAGCA
>NW_005360677.1:83598-124766 GCF_000412655.1 Myotis brandtii
GAAGAGGGTGCCTACCCCGTACACATGGGCCTCCCAGGCCAACCCCCAGCGAGCCCTGGCCTCTGCCCAGTCGGCCTCCAGGGTCAGGAAAAAGAGGGACAGCGGGGCTGCAGGAGGCTGCCCCTCGCCTTCAGGCAATTCTCCAACGTTGCAGGACCCTGGCCCGCACTCTGGCTGCACGGAAGGGTTTCCGAGGCTGGTAGGAATGGGGTCATCTGGACCGGAGGTGGGGATGGTGGCGTCTGTGGGCAAAGAACATTTGTCTGAAGCAGTTGTGCAGCCCTCCCCTGCCACTCCTGTTCTCCCCACAGCCAGTAGCCTGTGTGCCAGTCAGAGTCCTCATGGCACCCAGGACACCCGTCTTAAATATGAGACTGGACCTCTCACCTTCCCCTCCCCCATCAAACTCCTCGTGCAGTCGTCTCAGCTCTCATAGACCCCACTCCATCCCACCCCCAGCCACCTGCTTTGTGCATTTGCCTTCCTCACTTGGTGATTCTACTGCAAAGGGTTTTTCTTAAGAAGTCCCAGAATTTGCCCTAGCCGGTTTGGCTCACTGGATAGAGCGTCGGGCTGGGGACTGAAGGGTCCCAGGTTCGATTCCAGTCAAGGGCATGTACCTTGGTTGCAGGCACATCCCCAGTGGGAGGTGTGCAGGAGGCAGCTGATCGATGCTTCTCTCTCATCGATGTTTCTAACTCTCTATCCCTCTCCCTTCCTCTCTGTAAAAAATCAATAAAATACATATTTTTTAAAAAGAAGTCCCAGAATTTTACAACTGGAAGAGGGACGGTGGAAGCCCCCTCTAGTTCAATGCTCCCACCTGAAGGGAAGCTTCAGAAGAACAAGCAGTTTTGTTTGCTTTGCTCACATCTGAATCCCTGAGCCTAACATGGTGCCTGGCACAGAGTTAGCGTTGAATAAATGATATCCCGGACAATACAGGATATACACGGAATAAATGGATACTCTTACTTGCCAGGTGAAGATACTAAGGGTCTGCTGAGAGGCAAAATGATTTGTCCAGGTCACAAATGACAGAGCTGCCACTGGAATCCATATCAGAGCCCCAGCGGAGCCCCTTTCCAGAATTCCAGAGCCTCTTCCTAGTCCCAGTTGCTTATCTCTTGTTCTGCACCTCTGACTCCCTGAGGCTCCCCTGCCCTTTTTCAACTGCTTCCCTATCTCTTCAGGAAAAGCCTCTACACAGACACACAGACACACAGACACACTGTTGTGCATGGGGGCGCCTACACACATATGCAGCAGGAGGAAAGGTGAGACATTCCTGCCCCCACCCAGCACCCTGAGGAGAATACCTTTCCTATCCACTTGCCTCCCTGCTTGCTACACCCCCACCCTCTGCCTCCCCTTGCCTGTGATCCCCATCCTGACTCAATCACAAAGTCATTGGTCTAAGGCTCTTAATATAGATGCCTCTTCAGTTCTAGCTCCATTTTCTAGAAGGTGGCATTGAGAATGGACTCCCTGGGGCTTGAGGCTACCCTTGAACTCCTAGGAAGAAGCAACTGGGGAGATCATAGTGGGATAAAATGCTGAGTGAGTGAGCCCTTCAGGGATTGCTCTGGGGTTCGATAACTCGGGCTCCCAACCTCATCTTGTGCTCCAACACCCTGAGAGAAAGGGAAGTCTAATAAGAGGTGAGGAGTAAGATCTGTATTTCTACTCTCCTGGAGCAATAGATGACTTAGAAAGAGTTAGATCCAAAAATTCTCCCCATGGCCGGGCAGCAAGGGAGGGTGCTGGAAGCGGAACCTCTCCCTTCTCCACCTACCAGGCTCAGCAGAGTTGCAGCTGCAGGCAAGGGTGGAGGGAGAAAGAATGGACTCCCTGGGGCTTGAGGCTACCCTTGAACTCCTAGGAAGAAGCAACTGGGGAGATCATAGTGGGATAAAATGCTGAGTGAGTGAGCCCCTCAGGGATTGCTCTGGGGTTCGATAACTCAGGCTCCCAACCTCATCTTGTGCTCCAACACCTTCCCCACATCTGAGAGAAAGGGAAGTCAATTAAGAGGTGAGGAGTAAGATCTGTATTTCTACTCTCCTGGAGCAATAGATGACTTAGAAAGAGTTAGATCCAAAAATTCTCCCCATGGCCGGGCAGCAAGGGAGGGTGCTGGAAGCGGAACCTCTCCCTTCTCCACCTACCAGGCTCAGCAGAGTTGCAGCTGCAGGCAAGGGTGGAGGGAGAAAGATGGTGGAGAAGGGTGGGGACAGCCTGATGCGGATGGGGAGGTGCACAGGAGGCAGCTGTAAAATGATGGGGGCGGGTCTCCTGACAAACAGACTCCTGCCCCAACTGCCTGGCCTTGCCCAGCTATGCCCAGCACCCATGCCTCAGTGGCACAATCAAGAAGACCCCAGGACCACCCCCGCCCCAGGCTGTGCCAGCTCCTGCTGGGGACTTGCAAAACAGAGCAGTCCTGAGAACAAGGAAAAGGAGTGAGGAGGCAGAAATCGGCTTTGGGAAGAGAGGATGGGAAGACAGAATCAGACAACTGCAGAGGGCGGAGAGGGAGCAGCCAAAAAAGTAAACTTCCACAGCTCACTGCCCTGGTCCCTGTTCCATCGCATTCACCTATGAAACGGGGAAGAGTACCCACTGCATAGGCTGCTACGAGGGTAAATGGCTGATGTGTGCGGAGCTGTTTGGAGTACCTGGAGCATAATAAGCATTCAATATGTGACTGTTGGTGGTGTCATCGTTATTGGCTAATGTCGATCACCAGTCATCCGCTTGTGATTGTTAGTGTGACCATTTCTGGCCTCAAACTAGTTCTCAGTTTAACTAACAAAAGACTGTTGTCCCTCTGCACATCCTAAACTTGCTTAGAAAATCAATGATTATTCAAATGAGTGAACATCAAAACATTCGCACTTTGTAAACCCTGTTTGAAGAACACTGTTTGGATGGACTGACCATTCCTGGACACCTAATGAAGACATAGCTATGAGGCGTTAAAGACACAGCTGGAAAGGACAGCTTGCTGGTGAGGGGTGGGCACCACATGCTCCCTCCCTCACCCTCACGCACATCCTAAACTTGCTTAGAAAATCAACGATTATTCAAATGAGTGAACATCAAGACATTCTCACTTTGTAAACCGTTTGAAGAACACTGTTTGGATGGACTGACCATCCCTGGACACCTAATGAAGACATAGCTATGAGGAGTTAAAGACATGGCTGGAAAGGACAGCTTGCTGATGAGGGGTGGGCACCACATGCTCCCTCCCTCACCCTCATTCCTTGGTCTCCTCAGATGCCCTTGCCCAACCCACTTCTTCTACAAAGTGGATGAGTTTGCCTGGTCTTTCCTTGGCCGCGGTGGGCTCTGCAGCAAGGCAGGGAGACCGTGCCCAGGAGCCCCACCAGCCTGCCACCCGCACGCCTCCTCCTTGCTCACTGTACAGACAAGTGCAGCTCTAGAGGTCTGCTCACCCGAGGGCCACGGGAAACCCCATCTCTCACCTCTGTCCCAAAGCACTATGGCAACTAGAGCAAGTTTCAACATTCCTAAGAAGCCAGAAAAGGAATAAAAACCAGAAAATAGGCAAAGTACAGGCACGGCTCAGGTGTCAAAGGAGGGAGTTCTAAGTAGATGCACTGCTCCCAGGGGGCACGGCATGCCCGGTGTACCCAGCACTGGGCCACGTGGGTGGGGGCAGGTGAAGAAGACCCAGCTACTGCCTAAAGGGTCTACTTGACCTCAGCCCATGTCTCACCTTTCGCGGCTTCCCCAGAGGAGCCCTCAGTTTCCCCCAGAAGCGAGTGACTTCCTAGGATCCCTCTCCTGAGCAGGCCTCCCTTACAAGACGGTCCCACTCTGGCCCTGCGGCCCCTCTTGACCTCAGGGATGAGGGAGGAGATGGGATGTCAATGTGAGTAATTGGTGAGGCTGAGCTCGCTGGGGAGGAGCCCGGAGAGGAGGCCGCTGGATTTATGGAGAAGTCAGGCCTGATTATCCACCAGCTGCCCAGATCAAAGGGCAGGCTCCACTGTGGATGCTGGAACCGGCAGCCTGTTCAATGTCCTGGCCCCATCCCTCTCCCCACCCCCACCTCCAGGGCTATGGAGGATTGATACGTTTTGTGAGAGTGACATTTGAAATATTTAACAACTGGAAATGGTACAGGTGCCAGCGAGGGTGGTCAGGGAGTGGAGGGGAGTGGAGGGGGCTAAGGTCAGTGGGTACTTATCAAATGAAATAAAAGCCTTTCACAGCCTAAGCAACTGTTTCTGTGTGTACTGGCTGAATACAAGCTCTGTCCTAGGTCAGCGGTCGGCAAACTGCGGCTCGCGAGCCACATGCGGCTCTTTGGCCCCTTGAGTGTGGCTCTTCCTAAGCCTTAGGAGTTCCCTAATTAAGTTAATAACAATGTACCTACCTATATAGTTTAAGTTTAAAAAATTTGGCTCTCAAAAGAAATTTCAATCGTTGTACTGTTGATATTTGGCTCTGTTGACTAATGAGTTTGCCGACCACTGTACTAGGTGAAGAGACCTAATGCAAGGCAGCAGAAGCCCTGGGGTCAAAGGTTAACTGCACCTAAGTTAGAGGTCCTAGAGGAGACAAAGAGAGACTCCCTTTGTTCCCTGATTGACACCACTCCCCCCACACACCGCTGGTTCAATAGGCCCCTTGGCCTTCTCTCCGAGGGAACTGTAGCTCTCTTGGTTTTGTCCAAGAGGAATACTCAGGAAGAGGCGGGGTTCCTGTAGCCATCAGTGAGGAGGGGGAAGGAGGGTGGGGCTGGCGAGCTGGGCTGCCTCTGATACTGTCCAGACTCATTAAACCTGCCTGGCAGCGCTGCTGTCACCAATGCTGAGAGACTGCCAGGCAGCATCCTTCCCCTGAGGCCACAGAGCCTGCCCCCAACCTCAAAGCAGATCCTGGGCAGCCTCCTGACCCACATGCCCCGGAGTGCAGTGAGGAGCAGGAGTGAGCCAGAGTTGGGTGTGTTGAGTCTGGAGCTGCAGGAAGCTGGGCGACCAGTGGTTTCCAGAAGCTGAGCTGGTTCCTAGTGTGGGGTGGCTGAGAGGTTTCACAGCTACAGTAAACCCTTTGCAGAGCAAAGCTGGGCCTGGAGGTCCCTCTCCATGGCTCCCTCAGCCTCACCCACCAGAACCTCTCCCCAGCCAGTGTGCCTTCTGTCCTGTGGGTTATGTGCTTTCCTATCACATCTTGGGGCCAGTGTCTGCAGTCTCTCAGAGGAAGGGTCAGGAAGTGTATTTGCAATGAGTGGGGGAAGAAGCAAGGTTAACAGCTACTATTTAATGAGCTTTTACTTTGTGCCCATCCTGATGCCAGGAGCTTACATTATCTAGAAACTCATAATAACAGAATAGGTACTATTATTAAACCCTAGATATCTGAGAACATTTAGGCTCGGGGACACGAAATAACTTGCCCTACGGTCACCCAGCCAGTTAGTAACTGGGATGCAAAGCCAAGGCTCAAGATTCCGGAGCCCCTGGTCTTTCCTCCGCACCAGCAGCTTGTCTGCATGCTTTCTTGAACAAGGATGGCACCTGTCTGCTCAAGATCTTCCCCATGAGAGGCCCAGCCCTGCCCATATCTGACAGCATGTCAGGTCAGATCAGGCAGCAAAGGAGAGAGCCCCAAGTTTGGGGTTGGGATGGGGAGTCAGGCCAGACAGCCTGGAGTGGAGGGTGGGGTTGGCACTGAGGCTGTGGAATTCATGAGGGAGTTCCTGTGTCTGTTTGCCCCTGATAATTTGTCTACATCCTGCTCTGCCTGTGATTGCAAAACTCCCATAGGACCATTACTTAACTCTGTGTGGGACTGGCCCCGGCAACACTTGTTCTCAAACCATTAATATGTACCTCCATGGTGATGATGAAGAGAATGGTGATTATGATTATAATGACAATGAAACAAAAGGGTCCCGGGACACCCATTAGCGGCTAGCCTGTAGCAAGTGCTCAATAAATAACTGTCAAGTTCAAATGAATGGGACACTTACCTAGTGATGTTGCTGCAATGGAGGCAGCGCTCAGGGAAGCAGTTGGGTCTAGTGGGCCTGGGCTTGGGAGCTTTCTCTCCAGGGAGGATGGGGGTGGGGACAGAGTGGTGCCAAAGAACCCTGCAAAGGGAGCACGCGGGGTTTGAGTGCCATCTTACCAGCCTTGGCCTCTGGGCTTTTGGTGAAAAGCCGGTCTTTCCCCAGAACTTGCCCTCAGAGAGCCACCGTCCCAGGAATCATAGCCACATGTCCACCAGGAGCTATGCTCCATGGACCAAACCAAACTCAATAGGGCAAAGAGGGAATCTCCTCCTGGGAGCAGTGGCCCACGTCCCAGGGCCAGGAGAACGCAATGCAGACCTCCCCTTGAGTCAAGGAAGAAAGGGCAGGGCGTGCTGCATAGGCCTCTGGGACAGTGCCTGGCATGCAGAGGTAGTCTGTCAGTGTTCATTGCAATGAAGTAGACACTCACCCGGCGAATCCGAGACTCTGGAGGCAGAGCTTAGGGATGCCGTTGGGCCTGGGGGGCTCACGCCAGAGAAGTTCCGGAGTGGGGACAGAGTAGTGCCAAAGAACCCTGCAAAAGGAGCCCGGGCTGAAGCTTCCTCCTGCCTGCCAGGCAGCCCAGCAGGGGCGCTCTTCAGGGCGGAGTGGGTACTCACCAAACGGTCCCAGGCGCCCAGCAATCTCTGCCAGGCTGGCCCGCAGACTGGGCAGCAGGGGCAGAGTTCGATGCCCGAGCGTGGGGGCTGCGCCTGCTCTCAGTGCCATGTCAAACTTCAGTTCCAGCTCAGTCTGGTGGGGCCTGGGGGCACTGGATGGAGGGGCTGTAGCCATCAGAGCAGTGTCCCAGGTCACCGTACCCATCCTGGGCTGATAGGGAGCCGTAGGTCGGTTGGTGGGCCCAGAGATTAGGGATGTGGATTCGAGAGGCAGGGAGGAGGCCCAGGGTGTAGCACTGCCTTCAGCAGAACCCCACTCTGGGGAGTAGTTCCCCAGGGAGCCCACCAGCAGTTCCCAAAGGGGGTCAGTCCTCAGTCCACTGGCCACCTCTTCCTCCAGCTCCTGGCTCGGTCCAGGGGACAGTGGGTGAGTCTCGGTGACAGAGCTCCCCCAGGCCGCAGCAGGTCCCCGAAGGTGGAATTTGAAGTTAAGTCCCAGATTGAGAGACAGCATAGAGGCCTCGCTCTGAGGGGGTGGGGTCAAAGTAGTGAGAGGGGCGCCTGGGATGGAGGAAGCAGGCTGGGGGCCCACAGGAACAGCGAGGAGGACCCAGCAGAACAGCCCCAGCCCCAGACAGCCATGCCCTGCCATGGCCCCACTTGGTCTCAGGTAGCCTCAGTGGGTGAGGGCCTCCGTTCTTCAGCACCTTTTGAGCACGAAGGTCCTGGAGAAAGGAGAGGCACCATGAGCCCTGGCTGCCTGGGGTGAATGGCCCAGAGAGAGGCTTCCCATCACAGAGAAGCAGGTAGTGGGGGCAGGATGCAAAGGGTTCTGCCCAGCAGAGTGCCAGCTCCTTCCTCCTCTCAGGGCCCAGCACAAATCTCTCCCCCTCAGTTTCCCTGAGGCTCCCTCTCCCTGAACCCCTGCCTCCCCCACCTGCTCAATTTGGGGTGAGACCACAACCAGCTGCTCTCATCCTTGACTGATAGTAGATGGGATGGACTTGACTCCCAGACTCAGATCCCTTCCCATCCTCTCTTCTATCCTCCCTTCCAACCTCAAATATTTATTGAGGCTACTGTTTGGCCAGCACCCTTCTGGTAATACAACTGTGAGCAAGCGAACCCTCACAGATGAGTCTCAACCTAGGCCCACCCCCACAACCTCTTAGGTTGGCCCTGCACCACTCAGACCCGGGAGTACAGGGCCCTGGGAGGGGCAAGGCCGGCTGAGTGATCTGGCAGAGATGGAGAAGGCAGCCAAGCTCCCTGGCCCGGCAGAAGCTCTGTCCCTTCAGCCTTTCCCCTCTTTCCTGGGGCTTGGCCTGCTCCCTTCCCCTTAACCCTCGGAGTATTTGGGGGAGGGGCAGCTTGGCCATCTCTGGTTTCTGGGGAAGATGGCCAGGCAGGCAAGCTGGGCAAGGCGCTGCTGCAGAGGCTCCTACCCCCTCCCCAGACACCCCTCCCTGCATGCACATCTGATGGGGAAGGGGAGGGTGAGCCAGGGACACATGTGCACCCGGCACCCTTACTTCACACACAGCCACACCTAGCACCCATGACACACTCACCCCCTCACCCTTCACACAGCCTTGCACACAAGTGCGCTCACACACACCCTCAGTCCTGCCGAGCACCCTCCCTCCTACATGGGTTCATGTGAGCTCTCAGCCCCCCACCCCCATACACACGCCCCTACCTCACAGACACACACAGAATATACAGTCACACTGAGAGGCACACACCCCTACACACATTCACATACTCCCTACAGACACACATCACACATCATCCCCGCCACACACACCCTGCAGGCGCGTACACACACACACACACACACACACACACACACACACACACACACACACTCCCCCTGCACGGACTGGCCGACCTGCTCCTCTCGCTCCCTCCCGGCGGCGTCTCCTCTGCCAAGTCCCGGAGAAGGGGAGGCCCCGGCCCCGGCGCCCAGCTGGGCGTTCTGGGATGGAGAGGCCTGCGCCGCCAGGATCTGTCAGGGACAAACGATGCTTCTGCCTTTCCCTGGGCCAGCAGTGAGCCACCGGAAGGGAGACAGCCATCTGGAGCCATTCGGTACCCTACACACAAGGGGTCCTGGGAGGGCAGCAGGCCTCCAACAGCAAGCAGACACCCCCTGGGTACAAAGGGGGAGCTCTGGGGAGGGAGGACAGCCGGGGTGGCCCATGGAGGAAGCTGCAGCCACAGAGGAGCCGGTGAGGAGCCACAGAGCAGTCTGCTTCCCCTCTGCTGGGCCCAGAGCGCCCGGAGTCCTCAGGCAGGTGGGGCTGCTGGGAGGAAGGGGGATTAGAGCTCCTGTGGCTGTTAGCTGCTGAGGGAGCCTGGGGACGACCGCTGCTCCTCTCTGATGTTGGGCCCGAGGTCACTGTAGGTCATGAAGCAAGGGAGAGCCAGGACACACTGGAGCCTGCACCAGTCTCTCACTGCCTCTACCTTGACCAGCTGCAGAAGAGCTGGAGCCCTGGTTACAGACATACACACACACACACACACACACACACACACACACCTGGCCCAGGACACACACACACACACACACACACACACCTGGCCCCAGAATGTCACCCCCATGGAAGAAGACCCACTACGTTTATTACGCTGTGAGTAGAAGTGTAATAGGCACCTACTTCTACACCTTTTATCTCGCGAGTCCTCACCACAAGACTGTGTGTGATCCCATTTCACAGATAGGTAAATTAAGGCTCAGAAAATGAACGCATTTGCCCAAGTTTCACAGTTTGCAGAGACTTGAACCCAGTCTCTCGGCTGCTCTCTCCACCACCTGCGGACTTTCAACAGTTGTACTGCTACACGGAGCGCCTCTCCTAGGCACAGGTGGACTGGCGAGTGTCAGTTCATGTGTGTATTATTTCTTTTGTTGTTGTTTTTGTTGTTAGAACTGATTTCTCAAAAGTACTTAGAATTTCAGAAATGTCTGCCAGAGAGAATGGTGAGCTAAGCTTACAACGTGTTTCCAATCAGGGGCAGGAGGAAAACAGGGAAGTCAAAGAAAGTGTGCAGCCTCAGGAATCCGAGAGCCCAGGCAAAGGCTGCCTGGGGGTGAAGATGACTCAAGAGCAGGGTGGTCACTGTGAATACTTCATGGTCCTTGTTATGCTGTCACCGTGAGTGATTTAAGTAGGACTGACTCATTTATGTTGTCTTGAGTCTCTAAATCCCTTCAGGTGTTCCTCCAAAAATGCTAGTGTTTAAAAGTGTAAGGGTGTGTGTGTGTGTGTGTGCGCGTGTGTGACATAAAACACGGGAGGCTCCCGGCACCACAGAAAGCTGTCCCTCAAATCCAGACATCCTACTGTGTGCCAGGAACCATGCTGGATGCTTTCGGAGTCCCCTCACTTATTCCTTATCACAAGCCACACAGAGAGAAAAGTTATTGTCACCATGTTACACCTTTGTATGTGATCCTGACCCCGCCCTAGCTGCTCTCCAAGGCTCTCCAGGGGGTGCTTACAGAGCTACCTAGGACAGGTTCTGTCTCGGGTATAGCGAGCTGGCATAGCGCTTTGCCCGTGGTACAGGCTCAGTGAATATTAGATGCCTGCATAACAAACAAATGAATGATTCTGGGGACCAAATGAGCACTGGGTTTCATGTTAGAAAGGCATCCAATTTGACTTTGGGTGCAAAATACAGAATATGTACTATAGAAGTATACACTTGAAATCTACATGGTTTTATTAACCAATGTCACCCCAATACATTTAATAAAAAAATTTTTAAATAAAAAAGGAATCCAGGACTCAGTTTTTTATCACAGAATCCCCCCAACTGATATAAGATAAAATCAGACCACCACTGAGGCCCTCTCCAGGGGATGTCAAGTGAAGCCTGAGACTTATTGTGGGTCCTTAGGCAAAACATTGCAAAGGGCATCCCCTCACAGTTCACCATAGCATCTGGTCCTTTAGGGGCTGCCTGGAGGCTGCATACTGGGAGCCAGCCCCTGGCTTTCTCTCATATACTGAATAAAAATGATCTCGCTAGAGACATTTTCCTTGAATCCTCCTCACAGAAAGGCTCATTTCCTGCTAGTCGTGTTCACTTAATGACTTCTAAATGGAAAGACAGACATAAACAAACCCCACTACATTAAAATAGCAATCCTCCATGACCAACTAGGGTTATTCCCAGGAATTATATTTAAAAAAATATATTGAAAAGGAGAATGAGGGCTCTGGGTTAAGATGGCAGTTGAATGAATACTTCTAATTTCACTCCCTCCCCAAACCCCACTAAAATGTCAATAAAGAGAATTTTAAATCAAGAGATAAACCTACAAGGATGGAGCAAACAGGAAAAAAAAGACAACAGCCACGAAAGTTTTGCAGGAGGTTGGCAGACACCCATGAGGTTACTGACTTATCAGCCCTGAAGAAACAGACGTGTCAGCTGGTAGTGGAGGGAATCGAGAGCCAACCTGACTTACAGTCCAAGGTTCTCAGAAGGCACAGAACTTGGCAATCCAAGGTACCTCTGGAACTGTGGGAGAGGTGGCTAATACAAGGACCCCCACTAAAATGTCAATAAAGAGAATTTTAAACCTACAAGGATGGAGCAAACAGGAAAAAAAAGACAACAGCCACGAAAGTTTTGCAGGAGGTTGGCAGACACCCACGCGGTTACTGACTTATCAGCCCTGAAGAAACAGACGTGTCAGCTGGTAGTGGAGGGAATCGAGAGCCAACCTGACTTACAGTCCAAGGTTCTCAGAAGGCACAGAACTTGGCAATCCAAGGTACCTCTGGAACTGTGGGAGAGGTGGCTAATACAAGGACCAACAAGTGAAGGAGTTAGAACTCCAAGTCACTGGGGAACAGCCCCTCCTCTGTCCCAGCGAGGCTGGGGGATTTACTCTGAAGAAGGTAAAATGGAGGGTATTGGGTTGGAGAAGCTTCAAGTACGGTTATGAACGGAGATAGTATGCTGAACAACGTGAAAGCAAGAGGATCACATGTCATGTGAGATGCTGAGTGCAGAGACCCGATTCTTCTCCCACCATTGGTTGTAGGTTCAATCCCCAAAGCACTGGGAGCAGGACCTTTGGCATCTAGGCAGGAGACTGGAAGACTCTACTCTGGGGTATGTCACTAGTCCAAAAGGAAAGACCTAAAGATACTGACATAGGCGTTTTCCCAGCTCAATCGCCCAACAGTGGCAACCCCAACCTATGAGCTAGTCTTTGACTAGCTTCCCTCCCACCCCTACAACCTTATTCATGGCCAAAGATCACCAGATGTCCAGGAAATTTTCTAATGCAGAAGAGAGAGACAAAACAAACAACCAGAAAAGTAACTTGGAGGAAACAAGTTATACAGAGAAAAGAAAGTGTCCAAAAGACCACCGTTAATAGCCTTAGAGAGACAAGGGAAGATATACTACCCATGAAATAACAACAATTTGCTATACAAAGGAATATCCAGAGAATAGCAACAGCAACAATTATGTCTTGAAAAATAAAATCACAACAGCAGAGGCAATAACACCTGCAGAAAGATAGGAAGATAAGGCTGATTAAATCTCCCTAGAAAGTAAAGCATACATACTAAGAGATAGAACATATAGGACAGAAAAGATAAGAGCCTTAGAGGACCATGCTAGGAGTTCAACATCAAAATAATAGAAGTGTTAGCCATAGTCGGTGGACTGAAGGGTCTGGGTTTGATTTCGGTCAAGGACACATACCTGGTTGCAGGTTCAATCCCCAGCCTCAGCCAGCTCTCTCTGTTTCCCCCACCCCTTCCACTCTTTCTAAAATTCAATGGAAAAATATCCTCAAGTGATGAATAAGAAAAACAAAACAAAACAAAACAAAACAAAGAAGTGACATTTGTGGACCAAAAACTCAGAGCCACTGTTCTAGACTTGCCTACATTAACTCCAGTAATCATTATTATTATAGAAGTTTCAGAAAGAAAAAAAAACAGAGGAAAATGGAAGGGAGAAAATCACCAATGAACTTATGTGAGGACATTTTCCAGAACAGAAGGACATGAGTTGCCAGATCATAAGGGTGGGTTCACCAAGACCCAAGATCGTGGATGAAAATAAACCCACACCGAGGCAACACTAGTAGTTAAAAGCAATGCTTTCAAAATGCTGAAAAATAATTACTTTCAATCTCGAGTTTCTATCCAGTCAAGCTATCAAGTAAAATGATAGAGTATATACATTTTCAGACCTGTAAGATTTCAGAAAGCTTACCTCCCATGCACAGTTTCTGGAAAAGGTACTAGAGAAAGTGCTCTACCGAAACCAGAAAGTAAATCAAGAAAGAACACGTGGGACACAGGAGACCCACCACAGGCAGAGGCGACGAGAGCTCCGTGGAAGGTGGGGAAGGGGACCCCAGGATGTTAGCTGTACTCCACAGGCACCAGTTCAGATGGGAGCAGTGCAGCTGATCAGGAGATGTTGATGGCAGGGGACCAGCTTTGGAATCTCAGGGCAGAATATTTGGGTGAGCCTGCTCCAATTCTTCCTTGTACTTGCCTTGTTTTGACCAAGTGCACTGAGGTTACTGTTCTCCCCTCCGGCCCTGCTGCCTGCTCAGGAAATGTTCCATGTTGACCTGCCCCTGAGAGAAGGAGATAGGAGTGCGCTCAGAAGCAGAGAGCACAAAGCAGCCCACTGCCCCTGACAATATTCCATCCAGCTGTCCAAGGTCTGGTTGATACTACAGCCCTTGCTTCAGTGAGGTCTGTGTTTCCAGGACTCCCTCATGACCTTGCCCACGATGGGCCCAGTAAAGGTCCTTGTAAACTCTCAGAAAAGCCGAAGCCACATCAAGATCCAGAGGCTCTGTGGCATCTCTTCTCCCGAAGTCTTCACCTAGCATGAGCTTGTCCTTTCCTTTCAGTTAGGACTATGCTTGCTTCTCAGCATTATTTGCGAATATACACATATGTGGTGAAATTATTAACAAAAGCAAGAGGAAGATTTACCTGAAAGTCAAGAGACTCCTTCCCTGGGGTGGAGCAGGCAACAGGGAAGTGGATATGACTGGGGGAGGGGAACTCAGGGATTCTAAGATAGTGGTCATGTCCTATTTCTTACCCTATGTGGTAGATATATGGGTGTTCATTTTATTATTTGTTTTAAAATAATATATACTTTTTTGCATGTACTTTTAGATACTCTTCTGAATGACAATATATTTTTTTCAATATCAATTTAGATGCATTCAATAATATATCAATAGGCCAACTAAGAAAACTATTATTACCTGGCCTATGAACCAGGAGGTCATGGTTCAATTTATACTTTTTTCCTTTTTTTGCATGTACTTTTAGATACTCTTCTGAATGACGATATATTTTTTCAATATCAATTTAGATGCATTAAATAATATATCAATAGGCCAACTAAGAAAACTATCATTACCTGGCCTATGAACCAGGAGGTCATGGTTCAATTTCTGGTCAGGGCACATGCCCAAGTTGCAGGCTCAATCCCCAGTGTGGGGCATGCAGGAGGCAGCTGATCAATGATTCTCTCTCATCATTGATGTTTCTATCTCTCTATCCCTCTTCCTTCCTCTCTGAAATCAATAAAAATATTTAAAAGAAAACTATAATCATAATGGAAGGATATCTCTTAAATTGATAAAAATTCTATTTCAAAAGAATAGCTAACCCTATACTTAACAGTGAAAATTTTAAAATTCCTTAAAATTAAAAATGGAGATCTTGCTATTAATACTGACATTTAACTTTGACTTGCAAATTGTTACCATTGCAAAAAGATGAGAAGAAAAAGGAAAAGGAAGATGAAGAGAAATAGAGAAAGGAGGAAGAGGAGAAGTAAAAATAAATGTAAAATATTGGAAAAGAGTAAGGAGAAGCCAAAATATCATTACATTGTGAAACATTTGGAAAACATTAGGAAAAAATGTAATTAAATTAAAGCAAAATATTCCCATCAATAGCTTTTCTACATAAGGATTGGAAGAAAAATCACATTTTATGTAGGCAAAATACTTTAAAGAGAGAAACTTTCTACAAAATGAAAAGAACCTATGTGAAGAAAACTACAAAACTTGACTGAGAGATATAAAAGAGGCCTCAATAAATCCTTTCATAATGTGTATGTACATCAAATCATCACATTATACAGTTTAACTATATTATAATTTTGTCAACTATACACCAATAAAGCTTAAGAAAAGGAAAAGACCTGGATAAATGTTTTTGGATCAACCTCTCAACATTTTATAAGGTCATTCAATTCTTGATTTATATGCTGAGTACTATTCCAATTAAAATAAAATATCAATGAGATTTTAAAAATTTGAAATAATTATTCTAACGCTCACCTGTAAGACTAACTGGCAAAATTCTGAAGAACCTTTGGGAAAAGAAGAGTGGCCAATAGGATGTATGGCAAAAACTTGCTCCCCTGGGTAATATGCATTCATTTACATAAATATTTAGTTAATTACAAAGTTGCAATGATTTAAAAATCATTTACATAAATATTAAACTATGTTACAGAGCTACAATAGTTTTTTACAAAACTGTGATTCTGGCACAAGAATCAATAGGAAGGTCAAAGCAGCGGGAAGAAGCACTAACCAAATTGTTGCCCCATTTGTTTCTTTGCTCTTCACAGCAGAAATCCTCCAGAGTTGTCTGCGCCATCATCTCTACTTTCTTACCTCCTGTCCAGCTTCCGAAACAACTCTTGTCAAGTTACCATGGCCTTTAGATGGCCAAGTCCAATGGACCATAATCTTCTTCCTTGACCTTCCTGAAACAGTAGACCCATCGGTCACTTCTCCTTGCACACTCATTCTTCTTGATTCTGGAGACACTGCACCTACCCAGCTCTTCTCCTTTGCCCCTCTGCCTCCTCCACATCCAGTCTTCCTTGCCTAGGTGACCTCACTTGGTAATACGGCTTTAAGTACCTACTCTGACCTCTAAGTTCCAGACTGATATTGTTCAACCACCTCCCTGACACCTCTACTTAGCTAAGAGATGCTGCAAACTTTTCACGTCCAAAATAGAATTCTTTTCCCAACCATTCTACACACACACACACACACACACAAAACCGTTACCGAAAGATCTTTTTCCTCAGCCTCCCATTCTTTCCTACTTTATTTAATAGTTCTTCCTTTCTCCACTCCGTTGACTGGCTGAGAATAGAGCTGCCGTGCCTCATTCCTCTCTTGCTCTTACCCTTACATCTAATTCATCAGCAAATCCAAAACCCTTCTCACATCAATGCCCCTCACCTCTCCATCACCAACAACATCTCACCTAGATTACTGCTTCCTCTCCCCAGCTTCCAGCCACCACTGTGAGAATAGAGCTGCCGTGCCTCATTCCTCTCTTGCTCTTACCCTTACATCTAATTCATCAGCAAATCCAAAACCCTTCTCACATCAATGCCCCTCACCTCTCCATCACCAACAACATCTCACCTAGATTACTGCTTCCTCTCCCCAGCCTCCAGCAACTACTGATCCTTTTACTGTCTCCATAGTTTTGTCTTTTCCAGAATGCCATTTGATTGGAATCATACACTATGTACCTCTTCAAATTGGCTTCTTTCGCTTAAGATCTAACAGATGTTCAAGAGGAAATTGCTGTTGTTGCATTGATTTTGATATTTGTACATAAACACTGACTTTTTTTAGCATTATTTTGTATTTGTTGTACTTTAATACCTGTACAGTTCCAGGAATAAAAATCTGGAAATCTTAAGAGAGAGAGAGAGCGCCCTATTCTGGAGATCGAGCCCACAACCTAGGCATGTGTCCTGACCAGGAATCGAACCATGACCTCCTGGTTCATAGGTCAACACTCAACTACGACCCACACTGGCTGAGCTAAAATTTTAATTTTTTAATTGATACAAATTTATATTTTTGTTAACCCTCACCTGAGGATATTTTTTCATTGATTTTTAGAGAGAGTGGACTGGAGGGGGAGAGCCAGAGAGAGAGAAACCTCGATGTGAAAGGGACACATGGATTATTTGCCTCCTGCACACTGTGGATCAAGCCTGCAACCAAGGTACTTGCCCTTGACCAGAATCAAACCCAGGATCCTTCAGTCCATGGGCCGATGCTCTATCCACTGAGCCAAACAGGCTAGGGCAAATTTTTATTTTTTTAATTTTTTTTATTTTGTTGTTCTACTTATTTATGCATTCATTGGTTGCTTCCTGTATGTGCCCTGACCAGGATCGAACCTGCAAACTTGGTATATCAGGACGATGCTCTAACCAACTGAGTTACCCCACCAGGGCTATGAATTACTTTTTAATCAATACAACACACATCACCCAGGTGGGTGTATCAACACATTGAACCCATCCACCATCCAAGAATCCTGTTCTCTTCCTGGATCCCATGCTAGGATCCCCCTCACCTCCTCCCAGTGGCCTGGCTAACATATTCCCTGCAGTCACTTCCCTGTCTAGCCTTCCAGGGCTCAAGTGTTCTCTCACTTCCAGGGGATCCTGGTTCTCACACCCCCTCCATTCATGCTAAGAGGTTTTCTGCCCCTTCTCCCGGGACAGGGGGTGCACATTCCAGGGTACTCCTAGGAGGGGACAGTGGACCAGGAGCAGCATGGGGCTTGCATTCGCCATTTGAGAGTGGCGTTTGGTTTGGTCCTGAGAGGCAGAGGGAGGGGGATGACAGGGAGAAGGGCCACAGCAGAATCAGCAAAAAAGACACCACAGGGAGAGCTCCTGAGCCCAGCTCTGTGGGGCTATCCCCTCCCAGGAGGTCAGAACACCTTCCCAGCACCCAGAAGGCCAGTGCCTGCAGGTGACTGCCTGCTCTCTCCAAGAAAAGAAAAGAAAAGTGGGGCGAGTGAGAAGCAGAGCGGTGAGGAGAAGGAGGCTTGAGGAACAGAGATGGGAACCCAGGAGCCCTACCTGCTCTGGTCTCCCCCGCTCCCCTCCTGTGGCTGGCTCTTTGGTTGGGGGGCGGTGGATGTGGAGCTGGCAGAGGGTCCCTCCAGTGAGTCCCTTGCGTTTCATCTCTTTGTGTCTTTAGTTCTTGGGGATTAGGGGTGGATAGAGCAAGGGTCAGGGAGGTCTGCTGCACGCTTTACTCTGTAATTTAAAAAAACAAAGCAATGCTTTAATCGTTTGACAAGGACAGCTGTTCCAAATGTGTATTTCATGGATCTCCATCTCCTCGTTTCTGCAGCCCTTAGACTTAACTCACCCTTACTGTTTTCCAGTGTGTCAGACTCCTCATTTGCAAAGTGGGGGTGATAATAGTGCTTCCTTCACAGAGTCACCAGGAACACTAAATGAATTAGTATATATGAAGTGTTTTGAACACATAGAAATGGCACAAAATACTACGGACATGTTCGCTATTACATTACTACTAGAGGCCCAGTGCACGAAATTCGTGCACTTGGGGGGAGTCCCTCAGCCCAGCCTGCGCCCTCTCACAGTCCAGGAGCCCTGCGATCGATGGCCCCAAAGAGGTAGGCCCTGCCCACCCACCACAGTGCTGCCCTCTTTGGGGCCTCCCTCTTTGGGGCGATTTCGGAGCCCCGCCCTCCCCACCACACACCCGCTTGATTGCCCCGCCTGCCAGTGGCCTGGGCCTCCCTCTGCGGGGCAATCATGGGGCAATGGTGGGGGGACCCCCCGACCAATTGCATTGCACCCATCTTGGCTGGCCTGGCACCAGTGGGTGTCATAGCTTGGTCGTCCAGACAGTCTTCTGCTGTTCGGCGTTTGGTCGATTTGCATATTACACTTTTATTATTATAGATGGTGTCATGGTTCCAGGAGTGACAAATAAAGCCACTGGGGGGAATGGAGGAGAAGTTTGGGGACAGTGAGTAGAAGAGATTGGTGGGGATGGGGGTACCAGGAGAGGGGCCCCCCCGAAATTGCATTGCACCCGTCTTGGCTGGCCTGGCGCCAGTGGGTGTCATAGCTTGGTCACCCGGACAGTCGTTCTGCTGTTCGGCGTTTGGTCGATTTGCATGTTACACTTTTATTATTATAGATGGTGCCATGGTTCCAGGAGTGACAAATAAACCCACTGGGGGGAATGGAGGAGAAGTTTGGGGACAGTGAGTAGAAGAGATTGGTGGGGATGGGGGTACCAGGAGAGGGTGGGGACAAGGAAGAGATGAAAGTGGCTGGGAGAGGATTCCTACCAGGAATGGCCTACAAGGTGCGCTCTAGCCAGCAGGTAAAGGGACCGAGATTGTGGCTGGCAGGAGCTGTGATGCCATCTGCAAAGTTGATCTGTTTAAGTTTTATAGGGCAGAGTAGGCCCCAGGGGAAAGTGTCCTGGTTCTCACATCCCCGTGAAAAAGCACAGTCCCTTCCTAGAGCAGAGGTCCCCTCATCCGCCCCTCCCATCCTGCTGCCGCCCACGGACCACCCAGGCACGGAATTGGGGGTGGGATGGGTGATAGGTCAGTGGCTGCGCTGGGGGCTCCTACACAAACTGGAGTAGGAGCAAACCTCAGCTGGGGTTTGCCTTTTGACAGCCTGAAGCCTTCTCACAAGTGCCTGAGGAACTCAGCTGTTTCCACAGCAGGGGAATGGAGACCTGCTGCCCTGAGATGCTTCTGCCTCTGACCCCACCCCGTGGTAATGCCCCATCCTTCAGGTGCTTGGAGGACAGAGAGGAGCAGCTGAGAGGCCTGCAGGGCTGGGGGAGGACGACAACAGAGTTACCAGGGCATCATCCACGGGAGGCCTGGTCAGGCTGGCGGTGGTGGAAGGCACGCCCCTCTCCTTCTAAGCCAACAGCCCAACACAGGGGGGGCTCCCCAGCTCACCTGTGCAGGCCTCCCGCCTCCCCTGCCAAGGGCTGGGAGGAATCTCGCAGCAATCTCTAGTCCTCATCTCAGCCCTCCTCCCGCGTCCTGATACCTGAGGCCTCCGTTATGTAAATGTCAGAATTACTAAATGGCAAAGTTGATGCTGGGGACAGGCAACCACCTCACCTACCAGAGGGCCTGGGCTGCACAGGAAATGAGGGAGGGGACGTGCTCCGTGCCCGGGGCTGCTGGTGAGAAGAGAGGAACCCTTCTGGATGCCTTCCGGTCCTTTCTCTCCCCCTCACCCACCCCCTCTCCTGGGCTTGAGTGGGAAGTGTGATATCTCGCCTGCCAGTTGTGGGTACAAGCAGCTTATGTTGACAGGCGTCCTACTCCCACCACAGGTGTAGCCCCTGATCGGGTTGCCTGTGGGAGGGGGGCTGTAGGAACCCCTTTTTAAAACCTATCCAGGAAGAAGGGCCGGGGTGAGGGGGGCTAACTGGAAATACTAGAGCCTCTGCTACTGGAGCAGATTACTTAAAACACCTGTTTCACAAGGTGAACTAAGCCGTTCATCGAACTCATCCCTAATTCCAAAATCCTAACACTGAGTCTGAGTCCGTGTGACTTGGGAGGCCTGTGTTCCGGTCCTGTCCTGGGCAGGGCTGTGAAGAAGGCCCTGCCCCTTCTCTCAGGGCTGGGCCGCTGCTGATAGGAAGGTGAAGTCATGTCTGCGTGGGCTGGGCAGGAAGGGCCTGCAGGGTGGGGACCTCCGGAGCTTCAGGGGGAGCTTGGGCGGCGTTAGGGGACCCAGAGGCGATGTTGAGAAGCGGAGATGCGGAGAGACTGCTTCATCTGGGCACCCTGGGCAAGGCTGTGCACTTCCCTGGGGGACCAGGCTCTGCCAACGGAAGGAAAGTGGGTGCTGCTCCTGCCCCAGCCCTCACAGTCAGTGTCTGGGGTGGCTTGGGTGACATATGGTGAGAGCTCAAAAAATACTGACTCGTTGAATGAACACAGGGGAGAAGGGGATGGAGGTGGATCTCTAGACCCACAGCGCCCCCCTGGCCTTGTCCCCGGGGCTGAATGAACCTGGTAAAAGGCTGGTTCGGAGAAGGGAGCCCCGGAAAGGGGGTGAGGGCAGACCCTAGAGCAGGGTTTCTTGATCCTTGGAGGTGGATCCCCCTTCTGAGAATCTGGTGGAAGTTCGGCTCCCTCTGCCCAGACAAGGGCACGGACACACAATCTTGCATCCACACGGCAGGCGGTCATCGAGCCCCCAGAGGCCATCCCTGAGCCCCAGCCCACGAAGTTCTCTCTCCTTCGGTCCCGACACTGCCCAGGTACCTATCCTCTGTGCCCCAGGCCTCGGGGAGCTTACAGGCCAGACCCAGAGGTAAACCCAAAGGACTCACAGCCAAAGCTGAGGTGCCTGTGTGGCTTCCAGGAGGGAGAGGTTCGTTTCCAGGCTGAGTCAGCCTTGGAGTCACGGCGCGTCCCCGGGCTCTGGAGCCAGCCGGGCTCTTCATCCTTACCTCCTAGGTGGGATTCCGGCCCACCTCCTAGGGATGGTGTGCGATGTCCATGGGTATAAACACGCCACAGATTCTCCCTCTAGCTACGGAGGGGAGCATCCTAGCGAGGTGCGAGAGGGTGAATAATAACCTCCAGAAAAGTCCACGTCCCACTCTCCAGACCCTGTGCATGTGACCTCATCCGGCAAAAGGGACATTGCAGATGTGACAACGTTTGGGTGTTGAGGTGGGGGGCGGGGGGGAGATGACTGTGGATTACCCGGGTGGACCCAATGTAATCACAACAGTCCTTGTTAGAGGGAGGCAGGAGGGTCAGAATCACAACAGATGGGAAAATGGAAGCCGAGGTCAGAAAGACAGGGGGATCTGAAGATGGAGGAAGGGGCCACGAGCCAAAGAACTCGGGCGCCTCTAGGAGCTGGGAAAAGCACGATAAAGGATTCTCCTCTGGAGCCTACAGAAGGGGCAATGCCTGGAGGGCCTCCAGAACTGCGAGATGGTAAATCTGCATTGTTTCCAGCTTCTACGTTTGTGGTAATTTGTTACAGCAGCAACAGGAAACTAATACGTTAGGCCTTGCCAGAGGAGGCCAGCGCCTGCTGGGGTGAAGCTGTGGTGCAGGAGGGAGGTGAGAGGGGAATTTTTGCAACTAGGCCAGGCAAAGAGTACGCCTGTGAACAGAGGCCAGCGTGGGGTGTTCAGCCTGTGACCTCACCCTTGGCCAGCTACAGCTGTCCCGGCATCCGGACGCCTGTCAGCCCGGAGTGACATGCCTCACTGGGCCAGAAAGGGATCCCTGCGCAGCCAGGCCCCAGGCAAGGGTGGGTGTGTGGCAAAGAAGGCTGGTGCCAGGGGAGGGAGCCCAGTTACCCCAGGGCTGCAGAGGTACAGGAATGGAGGGAGGAGGCCAGCGGGGGTTGGCAAGGTGCCACCTCTATCCTGGTGGGCGGGAAGCATTCCCTTCCTCTCTTCCTTTTCCCTCTCCAACCCTGGGCGCTGCCGGGGAGAGTGGGAAGAGGAGGTATTTTGGGGCCACAGAGTGAGTGATGGGGTCACTATCTCCTCTCCGTGACTGCGTGGCTGGGTGGCCTTGGGCAAATCACTTTGCATCTCTGAGCCTGTCTTCTCCTCTGGAAATGAGGGTGATGACGGTCCCCACATATTCCTATAATACACACGGGCACACATGTTTATAATGCGTCTCCTGTTGGTGTGGTTCCTCTGGAGAACCCACACCAGGAGAGGGAGGCAGGAGTTCCGTGTTGGTTGTGCCCAGCATGAGGTCCTGGCGGGGATGTGGAGGAAGCCAGGCGATGCGATCGCGAGGGAGTGCGAGCAGATTAGATCTTTGAACTGAATTTGAAGCCTCCAAAGCTCTGTCCCTTGACCCAGTTGAGCCGGCTTTCTCCTCACACAACTCTCCAACCCTGGGCGCTGCCGGGGAGAGTGGGAAGAGGAGGTATTTTGGGGCCACAGAGTGAGTGATGGGGTCACTATCTCCTCTCCGTGACCGCGTGGCTGGGCGGCCTTGGGCAAATCACTTTGCATCTCTGAGCCTGTTTTCTCCTCTGGAAATGAGGGTGATGACTGTCCCCACACATTCCTATAATACACGCGGGCACACATGTTTATAATGCGTCTCCTGTTGGTGTTGTTCCTCTGGAGAACCCACACTAGGAGCGGGAGGCAGGAGTTCCGTGTTGGTTGGGCCCAGCATGAGATCCCGGCGGGGATGTGGAGGAAGCCAGGCGATGCGATCGCGAGGGAGTGCGAGCAGATTAGATCTTTGAACTGAATTTGAAGCCTCCAAAGCTCTGTCCCTTGACCCAGTTGAGCCGGCTTTCTCCTCACACAACGGCTGAAATGGAATCCTTTCCTGCTGCTCCCCGACCAGGGCTGCAGCCGCGTCCTTCCTGGAGGGCGCTCCTGTCCTGGGTTTCTCTAGGGCTCACAGAACCTCCAGAATTCCTAAGTTTACTCCCCTCCAACTCAGTGGTCCTCCGACAGAGGGAAGCCCCACGGTGCGGCGGGGGGGTGGGGGGGGGTTGAGGAGACAGGAGAGCTGGACTGGAAAAGGGAGGTTCAGTTTTTCTCTCTCTTGATCCGTGGCTGCAGCTCCCAGGCTCCCAATAGGCCTCGCCCTCTGCCCCTCGGAGGCTCGGAGGACGTGTAGGCAGGCCCAGCGCCCTCGCAGGGCCCACCTCTTAGCAGCTGTGCCGCTCTGTGCCTCACGTTCCACCACAATATAGGGATACATGCTGCTGCAGGGCCTCTGAGGCTTCCCCGCATGCACCTGCCAGCGACGGGTGCTCCGTAATCCACGACAGCAGGAAGCAGGTCTTCCAGACTCCTCTCCCCACCCCAGCCCGCCTCCCTCCGCTCTGAGATTAGACTAGTTTACCTCCAAACCTCCCCTGTCTTCAGAAGCCATATTTTACTACGAACGCCAGCAACCAGGGAATAGTTGCCAAGGGCAGGCTTCCAGAAAGGCTGTCTGTTGCCTAGGAAACTGCCCCACACCCGTTCCCTGGGGCCCCACGGGTCCTTGGGTCCTGGCACCACCTACTGGATTCGGGGTCACGCTGCTCCTAAAGCACCCAGACCTGGAAGTCCCGTGTCCTGGAGCAGGGAACACCCTATAGGGCCCCTGCCGGTCCTCCCCCAACATCTCCATCATCACAGATCCTTCCTATTCTTTGTCCCAAGGTTTTCCCAGAGACCAGAGGCATAGAAAGGAATTGGAAGCACCACGGACCACAGGGAGGTGGGAGGCACGTCCTTCCCCAGAGAACCAAGGACAGAGGAGCAGGACTCCCGGGAGTGTGGGGTCAGAAGAAATCCCTTCCCCTTCATTGATTTCCTGAAGCTCGGAGTCCGCAGTGCAGACACACATTCCGTTCCCCACCAGCCCGCCTTCCACAGGGAGGGAGCAGTGGGGAGGCAAAGGTTAAAGTTGGGGGTGGGGGGTGTCGTGTGGGGTCACAGCAAGGTCCTAACACAACATCCCCTCTGGGCTCTCTCCTCCCTCCCAGCTGCTCTGCCCTGGCAGTGTCCTAGTCCTGACCCCCCTCTCCTTCTCTGGGGGGAGAACCTTCCCACACACCTTGACAGCCTGCCAGGTCAGCCTGCCTCAAAGGGAATGCTGAGGAGAAGCAGAAAGCTGCTCTGCGGGGGAAGGGGGTGGGGGGCGCGCGCACAGGTCTCCTGTGGGATTGCTGCGGAGGCACCCTGAGCTCAGCCTGCCCTGAAAGGTGAAGGGTGAAGCAGAGCAGCTGATGTGTGGGATCAAAAGCCAGGAAGCTGGCCCTGGCGGGGCAGCTCAGTTGCTTAGAGTGTCTGCCCTGATACACCAAGGTGGTGGGTTTGATCCCAGGTCAGGGCACATAGGGGAAGCAACCAGTGAATGCATGAATGAGTGGAACAATCTCTCTCGCCCTCACTCTCTCAAAATCAATTTTTAAAATAGAAAGGAAGCTGCCCTAGACAGTTTGGCTCAGTGGATAGAGCATCAGCCTGCCAACTGAAGGGTCCTGGGTTCGATTCCGGTCAAGGGTACATAACTCAGTTGCAGGCTTGATCCCCAGCCCCAGGTTGGTACGTGCAGGAGGTAACCAATCAACGTGTCTCTCTCATATTGATGTTTCTGTGTGTCTCTCCCCCTCCCTTCCACTCTCTCTGAAAATCAATGGAAACATATCCTCCAGTGAGGGTTAAAAAAAGACAGGAAGCTGTTGGGGCAGTGCTGTGGGGGGCTCTCCTCTTCCCTCTGTTAGGATCACAGGTAGAAAACTGAGGCACATGGAGAGGGAAAGGCTGTCTGTCCCAGGCTATTACTGCACTACAGCTTGTTACGGGTTCTAACTGGGCTGGGGGGCTACCTCCCCGACTCTGGCTGGGCTGGGGGAGGAGGGGGGCGGGGGCGGAGGCATAGCTGACTTGGGAGCCAGGTACCCAGTGGCTGTTGTAGTCAATGGCACCACCTACTGGTTTAAAAGGTCGTAGAGCAGGAAGTTGGGGAACAAAGTCTGCTAGGTACCTGACCCCACCCATCCTCCCTCCCCAGCTGACAGGAAGCTAAGGAGGATCCTGGTGGTGACTCCCACACCCTGCAGGTAGGGGCCTTGTCCCAAGGACAGTGGGTGCAGGGAGCAGGGTTGTGGGGCTAGGGCCGGAGAGGTCACAGCGGGCTACGCTGACATTACGCTCTGACCAGGTGGCCTGCCTCCAGTCTCCTCATCTGAAGGCAGAAGGGCTGCTAGGGTTAAATTGGGGTGGATAGGATTGCCCCCCCAAACCCCTAATAAGGGAAGCCTGTGTGTAAAGTAGGAGGGCACCCAGAGAGTCTGGGGTTGGGGTTCTGGCCCTTACAAGCCAGGAGAGATCCTGAAGGGACAAAAAGCTCAGGGTAAAGGTGGAAGAAGAAACTGGAAGGGCCCTCAGTGGGCTAGTCTGGCTCATCCCGATCTCCCTGGGCGTACGCTCTAGGGCCCTTGTTCTCAGCCTAAGGATGTGAAAGGAAAAGTCGGGGCCGGAGTGAAGTGATGCTCCTCCTATGTCTGTCCTCCAGCGTGCAACAGCCTGGCCCTCTCCCATCCCACCCACTGTACTGCAAGCCCGGCCTCCCAGGATCCCAAGCTGCTCCTTCTGCTCCTGCAAGCCAAGTACCTGTAGCTCTACCTGGCCGGTGGCTCTGACATGCTGGCATGGAGAGCTGGCGTGGAGAACGAGCTGAGCCACTGCTGGGGCAGGCTGCCGGGTGCTGGAGTTGCTGTAGCCGAGGGCACTGGCTAGCCGCCTGCTGGTGCTGCACGCCCTCCCCCTGGGTGGCTGCACTTTTGCATAGATGTCACTGCTCATGAGCCAGGAGCTGGGCGTGGCCTGAGAGCCACATTTTCAACATCCTGGTGATGGGCAATCTGGACGGCTCAGTGCTGGGTGAGGGTGACAGGGGTGAGAGTGAGCGGGCACCTGGGCCACACAAGCCAGGCTGAAGTCCCGGTGGACACATTCTGTTCACCATGGGGTCTGTGATCTGCATCTGTCCCAAATGTGGCTCTGGACTGCCTCTGAATGTCCACCTGATGTGCCCTCCTTACCCTTTGTTCCACCGGGCCTCCCCCACTACAGCTGAATTTACAGCCCAGAGTGAGCGTGCTGTCTGGGTCCAGCCTGGCATGTATTCATCTCCAGCAGCTATTCTCTGGGGAAGGGGAGGCCAAACAGGACACGATGAGACTGAGCACCTATGACCTTCCATACATTCTCTCCCATCATCCCCACAATGCACCACGAGGGAGGGCTCTGTCATCTGAAATTCATTTCTTAGGGCACACGCTTTGGAAAGAGTCTCATGTCGCTGGAGGTTCAAATGTCCTCTAAAAGAGCGATACTCAAACTTTGGTATGTATCAGAGTCACCGGAGGCCGAGGGACAATTGCGAGGCCCAGACCCCACCCTGCTCCAGGGGGCCTGGGCCTCTGGGTTTGTTTGGGCTCTCCAAGGGAATCGGACACACCGAAGTCTGAGGATCACTATGTTTAAACTTCCTCTGGAAAGGCTGAATGAATGCTAACATACCTCAAGTTACTGGATGGCTATCAATGCAAGGCAAGCCATTCTATTGGCCGGCTCTAATTAGCCAATTAGGTCTAGTTCAAAAGAATTCTCTCTTTGAATCACTCGCATCCCTGATGCTGAGTGACATGGCATTTCTCTAAAAACCCTTAGATCTCTTCGAATGAATGCTAACATACCTCAGGTTACTGGATGGCTATCAATGCAAGACAAGACATTCTATTGGCCGGCTCTAACTGGCCAATTAGGGTTAGTTCAAAAGGAGAATTCTCCCTTTGAATCGCTCACATCCCTGATGCTAAGTGACATGGCATTTCTCTAAAAACCCTTAGATCTCTTTCTCTAAAAGAGTGATACTCAAACTTTGGTATGTATCAGAGTCACCTGAGGCCGAGGGACAATTTCGAGGCCCAGACCCCACCCTGCTCCAGGGGCCTGGGCCTCTGGGTTTGTTTGGGCTCTCCAAGGGAATCGGACACACCGAAGTCTGAGGATCACTATGTTTAAACTTCCTCTGGAAAGGCTGAATGAAGGCTAACATACCTCAAGTTACTGGATGGCTATCAATGCAAGGCAAGCCATTCTATTGGCCGGCTCTAATTAGCCAATTAGGTCTAGTTCAAAAGAATTCTCTCTTTGAATCACTCGCATCCCTGATGCTGAGTGACATGGCATTTCTCTAAAAACCCTTAGATCTCTTCCATCTCAGCTGTTGGTCAAGCTGCTTCCTGCACGGTTTTGGTAACCAATGTGCAAGACAAACCATGAAACATGGCATCATTTTGGTCCACCCCCTCTTATCTTTTCCCATCCCCTGGTCTCCAGGCATCCTTCTCCCACCCGGCTGGGTCAGGTTGGGCTCTAGAAGCTCACGGAGGCCACAGACTCCAGGGCACAAGGCCTCTGAGGACTCAATGACCCAGTCACTCTGCAACAACTCCTGGAACAGTGGTTGAACCAGCTCTGACCCCACCCAGCAGTCCTGCCATCTAGCCTTCTCCTTCTCATCCCTGATGATGCCACAAAGCTGGAAAGTGCCACAGTGAAAGGCTGGCCCCAGACCAAGTGGCTCTTTCAGGAAGGGCCTGAGGGAGGGCAGGTACAGGCATGGCATGCCAAGTGTGGCCGGGAGGCAGCTGTGGTAGGCAGTCAGACATGAGCAGAGCAAGGATGATGGGCCAGGTAGAGAAGGTCACCAGGGCAGAAAGACCTGGGTGCCTCCCAAAGGACACCTGTAGGGTGGGACCTCATCCCCAGGGTGACTTTCCTCCCCTAGCATATCGCTGGTCTTGCGGTTTGGACCCCCTGACCTTTCCTCCATAGAGGCCTCAGTGGTATTTCAGCTCCAGGCCCAGAAAAGCAGCAAAACCAGACAAGCAGTGCCATGGCTGACATCAGGACTGCCGCATTGATGGATGACCCCAGGACGCAGTGGGAGCACGCCAGCACATTTTCCTTCCCTCTCCCCTCCTCCCAGGCACATTACCATCACCTTCCTCACTCCCAAGCTCCAAGGGCCCTTCCTTTGCTCTATAACTTGTTCCCTAAACCCATTTCTTCTACGAATTACTTCTTCTACCTCTATATTTTATAAATAAATGGTCTCTTAGAGTTGGAGTCTTGGCTCTGAATTCTTTCCTAGCCAGAACTCAAGTACCGAGGTTGCTGAGCCAGGTCTGGTCTGATCTTATGGGTCTAACACCTGGTGCCGTTCCTGCCATTCCTGCTGCCTACAACACAGCCATGGGGATGCTTCCGGGTCCTCACGAGGAACAAGGGCCTTCTGCACCCTCTGCTCATGCCCAGCACAAGAGTATCCCAGGCCACCTTCCTTGCTTCTGTCCTGAATGGTGTCTGTACCTTGGGAGGACAGTTGTGTGACCATTGCCCAACTGTAACAACAGAGTCAGAGGGCGACCATGAGACTGTCCCGGGACAGCCAGGGACGTTCAGCAGTCCATGTGTCGGGCTGTCCCACCAGAAGGGGTTTGAGGCTGGGAGGTGGGTCATGAGCTGCACACGAACAGTGGGAGCTAACCCCCTCCACCTGGTCCCCACAGGTGTGCCTCCGCTGATGAGACCAAGGCCCTAGGCCTGGGGGTCAGGGCCACAGCCATGTTCTAACCCCACCTGTGCCAGGCTGAACCATTTGGCATTACGAGGCTGTGATGGGTGCTTTCTGGCAGCCTCGGATGAGGTTCCCCTCTGCAATACTGCCTGCCTGCACAAGCTGCTGGCCAGCTGGCAGTAGGTCTGGGAGACCTCCCACTATGGCCCACCTGTACCACACCCCCTGGAGTAGTACCTCAGCGCCCTCAGCACCTTCCTGGGGAGGCTGGGCCTGCCCCCCCGAGCCTGGTTCTGATGGGACTCTGGGCTCCAGCTCACCAGCAGGATGGGGGTCAACTGCTCAGTGGACAAGGGACAAAGACAGGACAGCAGAGACATTGTAATCTCTTGATTTATTCAGATTATTTAATATACAACATAACTGTGACGCAAAGTGTGCAAAGTTAAAGCCTTCAACTGCAGCTGAGAGGAGAGGGCAGGCTTGGTCCACCTGGGGATGGTGGTGAGTCAAAAATGATGGGCTGCCTCCTCCCCAGGGCAGGGGAAGAGAGAGTGGCCTGAGGAACAGGAGGCCTAGGGCCAGGGGAAGGGGGCAGAGACCTCCCTCTGGCCTAGGTTAGGAGCCCAGAAGTACCCCATGGCTGAGAGGGCAGTAGCCCAGGAAGGAGCCAGAGGCAGGGCCAGGAGAGCACCATTTCTGGGGTGAGGGGTGGGGAGGAAGGAACCCGATAGGAGAAGCCAGGAGGGGCCACCTGCCCCAGGGGAGGGAGCCAGGCCGGAGCAGACTGCAGTGAGAAAACCTGAGGCAGGCGCAAGGCCTGAGAGCCCAGGTTGGTGGGCTCGGGGGGAGGGAGGGCTGAAGAAGGGGGAACCCGGTGGGGGCGCTCCCAGGGCAGCCAGGCCCCAGGAGCATCCTGACACTGCAGGGGATGCCCAGCAAGGGCCCGCAGACCCTCCGAGCCTCCCCTGCTCTCTCCCTTGAAAGGAACTGGGCCCCATAGTGCAAATCTGTGGACCACTCAGTTATGGAGGGAGGCTGTGCCTAAAGGGGGACCCTGGGGCGTACCCTCTCTGCCACCTCGGCCTCCACCACAGCTTCCACCACCGTCCTCAGTACAGCCGCTTCTCGTAACTGTGGGGACAAGGCAGGAGGGGCACTGAAAGTGGGCATGTGGACCCTGCTCCCTTCCCAGACGCCCCTGCCTAGGCCCGGGGGTGCCAGGCAGCCCCCCAGATGAAAGAGAGGCAGTGAACTGCAGAAGCTCCCGCCTCTCAGCCATGGGGGTGGGGGGAGAGCCGGCCCCGTGCCCCTGTCCTCCCAGGCCCAGAGGCAGCCATGCTCCTTCAGGCCACGGTCAGAGCTGAGCAGACTGTCCTCAGGGCTGGGGTGGAGCGTCAGGAAGGCATGGCCCTGACCACACTGAACCTCTGCTGCCCACGTCTCCATCCCACCCCTGCACATCAAGTGGCCCAGGCCCCTTGTGGTCACTGGGTCCAGTCCAAGGCGGGCAGCCTCGGGCCTGTGGTCAGGGACATCGCACTGTACTACAGATTCTGCTGGAGGAGGGGCCACTGCTGGCTGCCCTCCCCACGGTGTTAGTCCTAGGGTCCATGTCCCATGATTACACCCCAGGGCCACCCCCAATGCAGTGCCCCCCTCCCACCCCGAGCCCAGGTCCCACCCAAAGTGCCCCTGCTCTACTCTACGCTTGCCCGGGCAGCGCAGTTACTTACACGGCAGAAAGGTATAGCTACGGGAGGATGGGGCAGAAAGAGACAGAGGTTAGATGCCCGCCTATGCCTGGGGGGACAGGCCCTCTCGAACAGGCGGGGCCACATGCCTGCTACTGCTGCTGCTGACTAGCACTGCCCCCACCCACGGTCGCCCCAGCGCTGGCCCTGGCAGCTGTCTCTCTGCTTCTCCCGCCAAAGGACTCTCATCCCTAGCCTATACCTGCCTGCCTGGGGCTGCCACCAGCAAAAGCCCAACACTGCCAGCTCCTGCCACCAGCCACCAGCTACCAAGCTTGTAAGGAAGCAAGGGATGGGAGCCTAGGAGGAGCGGCCCAAGGAGAGGGGAGGGGCCTGTCTGCCTAAGGAGTGGGGAGGGCTCAAGGGTGGGTGGGGCCCTGTAGGAGAGGGTGATGGAGACATCCTGCAGCACTGCCTAAGGGCTCAAGGACAGGGCTCAAGGGTGGGTTGGGCCCTGTAGGAGAGGGTGATGGAGACATCCTGCAGCAATAACCATCCCTGGTGGAGATGGTCCATGGGGCCCCTGAAACCTCAGCTCAGCCTCTGAACCATAGTCCCACCTGCCCGACCCAGTGCCAGCAGCTGGGGCAAGGAGGCCACCGGACTTACGAGTGGAGGCCGTGGACACCACCCTCGATCTGAGCCGACATGGTCCGCTTCTCAAACTTGAGCTCTCCCGAGTACATCATGGACCTACAGGCAGGTTGTTGGGGCAGGTCAGGGCACCAAGGGAAGAGGGGAGGGAGGAGGGAGAGGCAGGGAGAGGAAGGAAGCAGGGGTGGGGGAGCCAAGAGCCTCCCAGGTGCCACCCACCTGCCACCCCCTTGCCCCCAGTCACAGCACTCACCGCAGGACGGAGAGGCTCCGGGCACCAATATCCTGGCAGCCATGCTGGATCCCTGCTATGAGGTAGGGCACGAACTTCTGAATGGAGCCTTTGTCCTGGATGGAACCTGATACGCCCTGTGGGATCTTCACCTTATCCCCCTCACTGTATGGAGGGCAGGGAGACTGAGCCAGACAGCCCATGGCTCAGGGGACCTCACCCCATCTCTCAAGGGCACCAACGGAAGAACCCCCAAAGCAGCCACACCCTGGGCTAAAGCATAAGCAAGCATGGATTCCGAGTCAGGAGGTCTGCTACTTGTGCCCTGTGACTCAGTTTCCAGAAATATAATACGGAGACTCGGTGCTATTCGGGAAGTCAAAGGCATGTGGGGACCCTTGAAGGGTTGCGGGCTGATGGGCCTGGGACCAGGGCTCAGGGGCAGGGCACCTGAAGTATCGTTTCTGGCTGCTGCTGCTCTTCTCCATGGCATCCAAGGAGCCCATGCCCCGGTACTTCTTGAGCCTCACCCCATCGGAGAAGAAGTACTCGCCGGGGGCCTCCGTGGTGGCGGCCAGCAGGGAGCCCATCATCACTGCAGTGGGGGGAGGGGCAGGGTCAGTGCCTCTAGCCCAGCTCCCAGCCCCTCACAGGCCTGCCCAATCCCCAGCAGACCCCTCACCTGTGGATGCTCCCAGGGCCAGGGCCTTGACCACCTGCCCCACAGTCTGGATGCCACCGTCAGCTATGACCGGCACCCCAAAGCGCCGGGCGTACTCCGCCACCTTGTACACGGCGGTGCCCTGAGGCCGACCACAGGCCATCACTGTGGGAGGGGACGCAAGACAGAGATGTCAACAGCAACAGAGGGGCCAGAGACAGGCCGCTTCTCCCTGTGCCCTACCTCCACTCAGGAAAAGGGACGGGCCTTGATGCTTCTTCTGAGGGACAGACGGGTGGCAGCAAACAACACTAGGGTGGCTGTCACTCCAAAGACCCAGACCACCCCGTCCACGACAGCGCTATGGGGCATTCTGATAGGAGAGGGGTCCGTACTGGCCTTCGGAGTACTGCACCCCCTACACTGGCGCACTCAGGCCTGGTGGCCCCCAGCCTCACCTCTCTCCATAAGCAAGTTCCCCTTCGAGGCTTCGTTTGCAAAGCCTGTTACTAGAGTAATCATGACCTCCTTCGGGATATTGCCTTGCATTTGTTTAAGTTTAACTGACCAAGGTCCTTAAGTGTGAGGTTCCAAATGGGAACAAGGAGCCAGCATGTATGTAGGGATGGATGCAAGGCCCGATAAGGCAGGGAAGAGGCCTTCTCCAGGTGGTCTTTTGTTTTATCCCTATTGCATCCCAAGTTTGAGACCAATGCCTGACACACAGGTACTCAATGTTTGTTGAGTGACTGAACGGAAGGCCCACGTTTCATCGCAGTGGTCAGCTAAAGTGAAGCGTAGAAACTTAAAAGCAGAGGCTCTGAAGACCAGAAAGGGAGATGTTTTGAGCAGAAAACCCCAAACTGATCACTCAGTGTTCTAGGGAAATGACCCTCCCTAGAGGGGCCAGTCCATCCCCTCAGGCCAAGCAAGGACCCACCCGTCAGCCTCCAGGGAACACCCCTCAACCACAGGGGGACACATGGTCAGGGTCCCACTCCCCTCCTCTTCGTGTTTGGGTATCTACCCTGCAAAAGGGCTTTGTGACCGAGTGGAACCCCTCCCTCGCTAGCAGCACACGGTGATAACGTATACTTCCTTAGACATCTAAGGACATGCCGTCTCCCTGACTTAGGCATCTGCCTCGTCACGAAGCTAATCCAAACTGTGAGCAAGCCTCCCATAAGCACCAGCCAGAGAAGTAGTCACAACAGCCTTGGGCCTCTAGCTTGGGTCTCCTTGACCAGAATCTGAGAAGCAGGCTGGCACACACCTAAAGCTCTCAGTAACCTCATCTTACACCTGCCTCCCCCCAAGTCACTGAGCCAGGCAGGCAGAGTCTGAGCCTGGGTCACCCCCGAACCCACCATCCCAGGAAGGAGCCTGGCAGAGCAAGCCACTCGGCATGTATCCATGGGACAAGAGTGAGGCCCCAGGGCCTATGGGGGGCCAGTGGGGTGTTCTAAGTGGCAGTCACTCTTCTCCTACTGATACCCACCTTCTTGGGTGATACAGATGGAGCCACAGCCCATGCCCACACGTAGCCCGTCCACACCAGCATCAATCAGATTCTTGGCCTGAGCTGCTGTCACCACTGGGGGAAGGTGGGGAGTGGCAGGGAAAGAGGAACAGTATGAGGATGGGATGCCCCCGCCCTGCCCTGGGACCCCAGTCCAGCCCCACCCTCACCTACAGTGACCAAAGCCCATTCATTCAGCCCCCAGGCTCCCATGTAGATATGCCATCACCTTGGGATGCGGAAGGACAGGAAATTACATGGTGAAGGGGCAAGGGCCAGGGGTGACGGGGGCTGTACACTCACCATTCCCCCCAATCAGCTGGAGGTGGGGGTACTTCTTCTTGATGTAGTGCACCATGGCGATCTGATACTCAGAGTTCCCTTGGGATGAGTCCTGAGAGGAGGGGAGAGGGCAGCTTAGGCTATGATGGCTGCGGATCCTCCCTGGGAGAGGGGGTTCTGAGTGGACAAACTCCTAAAGCCCTTTCACACCCACTGATGGACTGGTCCTCACAGCAAGGCCGCCTGGGGCCTGTCCTGTTCCTACAACTCACTCACCAAGTGAAGAACTTAACCTCCTCCGCCTCCCTCTCTTCATCTGACAAGGGGTGTGGAAACTGTACCTCGGGGGGCTGTTGGGAAGGCTGAATGAGACACAGAGGTCTGAGAGCAGAGCCTGACAAGTGGGAGGTTCCCCATGAATGCGAGCTATAACCATCAGGTCAACGTGTGAGTCGCCCAGAGGCCCTCAGAGGGGCCCACAGTTGGTCTGAGCCGTCAGTACCACTGGCCCTCCTGATTGTGGCTCCAGGCTCAACCAGAGGCGAACCTGGATCTCCCTAAGCCTTTACTGTACGGAACCCCGCTGCTCCCAGGGGGGTGCCCGTACCAGCACTATGACATCGGCGCCCGCCTGGGTGAGCAGGTCCAAGCGATATTTGTCGTCCTCGCGGGTGCCCACAGCTGCCCCGCACAGCAGTTGCTTATGGGAATCCTTGGAGGCTAGAGGGTAGTCCCGGTTCTTCTTCAGGTCGGTGCGGGCAATGATGGCCACCAGCTCGTCGCGATCATTGACAATGGGCAGCTTCCCTGAGGAGGAATGCAGCGGTGAGATGAAGGAGCCGCCTCTGGAGTCCTCTTGGGAGTGGGGTGGACCACGCCAGAGATTCCACTGAAATACCCAAACCAGCCACTAGATGACAGCACCACCCAGGAAGCCCTCCTAGGGGCCTGGACCTCTTTCCGAGGAACAGGAAGCAAAGGAACCTTGAAGCCAAGTGGGCTCCTGGAGCACTTCCTGCCCTGGGGCCTGGCCAGGCTGGGGTGGGCAGCCCCTGAGCACTGGCAGCCTCTCACCTGCTGGGCCACAGGCCACAGTGGTCAAAAACTCCTAACCAGGGCACATACGTGAGGCTGTCCTGCAGGAGAAACATGTGCCCTGTACAATTCCACCCCCGGAGAACAATCCAGTGTGGGCCAGGGAAGCACGTCCCAGTGTCTCCCACAGGGACCGAATGAATATTATGTCAACAACCCCAATGTCAAATAGATTTAATTTCAGGGCTTCTCGGAGCCTTTAGTAAGCTAATGTACAATTTGTTATGCATTGATAGGGAATATAGAAAAGAGCATTTTTCCGACTTATAAGCCCAAAGAGCCCTTTTTTCATGATGAACATTTCTCAGGGCTACTTTTTTGGGGAAACCAATACCGTGAAGATGCTGAACAAGGGGCAGGCGTTCCTAAGCCAAGAAAAGGACCTCAGGAATCATGCTCCAGCCTGGGGTCATTCAAACCTTCCCCAAGGCCCAGTCCGCTCGCTGGGACAACCTGCACGGCGGTGAAGGAGCAGGGGGAGCTGGGGTACAGGAAGCCCGGCTGGGGGCGGGTCTTGAGTTTTCTGCCTGCTCCCTGTTACCTTTCTTGCTGCGCTGCAGGATCTCATTTGCCTCTTTCAGCGTCACACCTGCTGGAGCCACCACCAGCTCATTCCGTGGTGTCATCACCTGTGGGGCCAGGAACATTGGCCTGCAGGTTGGCAGGTGAGAGAGAAGGGAGCCAGACCTCCCTCTGGTCCCTGTCACAGACAGCTTGGGGTCCTCTCTCTGCCCCAGCCACGCGTTCCCTGCCCTACAGGTACCTCACTGAGGAAGACGGTGTGGTCCTTCTCTGCGAGAAAGTCGATGTCTCGGGAGGTGACAATGCCCACCAGCTTGCTACCCATGGTGCCGGTCTCCGTGATGGGGATGCCAGAGAAGCCATGCCGAATCTTGGCCTCCAGCACGTCGCCCACGGTGTGCGAGGGGTTCAGCACCACAGGGTCCGTGATGAAGCCCTGCTCAAATTTCTGTGGGCAGAGACAGGGGAAAGGAAGCCTGAGGTGGTGTCCAGCCTGGTCAAGGGGGGAGAAGGTGCCCTGGCCAGGGCCCTGAGTGGGGTGAGGGGCCAGTGGGAAATGAGGGCTGGGCACTATGCCCCCATTGTGGAGAAGGGCAGACAAGACCCCACAGCAATCAACTAGGGAATGCACCAGCCTGCGGGGCCGGCCAGGGAGTTGGGGGCCACCAGGTGGCATTTTCTTCCCGGGGGTAGGCTGGTACTTGCCTTCACCTTCCGCACCTCATTGGCCTGGAACTCTGGAGTGCAGTTGTGGTGAATGAAACCAATACCGCCCATCAGCTGGGGTGGGAGGGAAGCACAGTCAGAGCCAGGGGCCCGCCCCTCCTCACTCTGAAAACCCCACCCCTGACTCCAATTCCTCCTGATGCCAGCCCACCCTATTCCGTCCCCTCAACCCTGGACTCCCAACCCAGGTGCCCAACTCACAGCCATAGCGATGGCCATGTCAGCCTCTGTCACAGTGTCCATGGGGGAGGAGATCAGGGGCGTCTTCAGCGTGATCTTCCGAGTCAGAGCTGAAGTCAGGTCCTGAGGATGAAGGCACAGTCCAGGTGAAGTGTGTGATCATTCACTCAGCAAACATTACAGAGCTCCTGCATGCACCCAGCACCAGGAAGGGCCTGGGGATATAGCAGTGAACAAGGCAGATGAGGCCCCTGCTATCTCTCCCATGGTTTAAACTCCACTGGGAAGTAGAAGACAAGCACGCAACACATGCACAAAATCATTTCAGCCAGGATGAAGGCTCCAAAGAAAAGCAAGAGGAAAAGTGACCACGGGAAGAGGGGTGTGGTGGTCAGGAAAGCCTCTTTCTTCTCAGGAGACAAGTAGCAGCCAGTCCCAGTCTGAGGGACTGTGGTTCCAGCCTCTGATTCCCAGTCTTCCTGAGATGCATTTAAGAAAGAAAAAGGCAAGTGGAGTAGAGGGAAGCGAGAGAGGCAGGTGGCTGGCGGGGGCAAGGAAGTGTAGCCTTGAAAGCCAGGGACAGCTTAGATTCGGAGATGAAAAGCCACTGCCGGGGTCACAAGCAGAAGAGAGGCACCATTTGACTTATTTTAAAGAGGTCACTCGGGCTCCAATGTGGAGAATGGATTCTAGGTGACAAATCCTGCGGCAAGGGGACCGCTGACAGGTCCAGGCAGAGGATGTGGAGACGGGGATCGGGGAGGCATGGGAAGGCGTCTTTAAGCATCCAGGAAAGTAGATGACTGAGGGACTGCAGCTCAAGGAAAGGTCAGGGCTGCGGGTACAGATCTGGGAGGTATCTGCCTATGAACGGTAGGCAGGGCCAGATCATGAGGTCTGAGCCAACAGCTATGGATCCTAGACCCCAAACGCTCAGACACAGACTTTGGTATATAGTTTCTGGAGATTCACAGGCCCCCGCAGTCCATTCATAGACCCTGGTTAAGAGCCCTGGACCCAGAGACTAGAGAACTCCTCTCCCATCACACCACCGAAGAGCCACAGCCTTCCCGACAGAGGCCACAGGACAGAGACCCTCGATGGCCGGGAGGGAGCTGTTCTGTCCCCCTCTCCCTAGAATCCTACCCAGGGTCTGGCACAAAGCCAGGTGCTTGGTAAACTTGGTTCAACTGAACAGCTGAGCCATGAAGGCTTCCTTATTGCTGTCGTAAGGCAAATATCCAGAATAGCTCCAATTTCCCCCTAAAAATCTGTCTGGGTCAGCACTGGCTACACGGGCTGGGCCAACACTTCCCCCGGGTCAAGCGAGCCAGGCACACTTAGGCCCTCTGGCCTTTCAACAGAATCAGACCTCAGTAAATATTGATAACAGCGACAAGAGGAATGTTTTTTAGTATGTATGAATTCACCTGAAAATAATCTAACTTTTGCCCTAGCTGGTTTGGCTCAGTGGATAGAGCGTCGGCCTGCAGACTGAGGGGTCCCAGGTTCGATTCCGGTCAAGGGCGCATGCCCGGGTTGTGGGCTTGGTCCCCGCTGGGGGGCGTGCAGGAGGCAGCCAATCGATGATTCTCTCTCTCATCGCTGATGTTTCTATCTCTCTCTCCCTCTCCCTTCTTCTCTGAACTTAATAAAAATATATATTTTAAAAAATAATCTAACTTTTAAAAAATATTTTTTAATTGATATCAGAGAGGAAAGGAGAGAGAGAAATATCAATGATGAGAGAGAATCATTGACAGGCTGCCTCCGGCACGCCCCACACTGGGAATTGAGCCCGCAACCTGGGCACGTGCCCTGACCGGGAATCGAACCATGACCTCTTGGTTCATAGGTCGACGCTCAACCACTGAGCCATGCTGGCCAAGCAAATAATCTAACTTTTCTGTGAAATAACTTACTTCTATCAGCACTACACCCCTAGATTCTGTGAGTTCATCATATGTTAATTAGGTAAAAGATATTGCTCATTCACTTGGCTTATAGCTGAGCCCTTCAGGCAAGCAAGGCACTGTGTTTCCTTGTATTTGTCAAAAATCTAACTTCTTTAAACCCTCTTGCCAATTCTTGTATATCTGGATCTGTGAACAAGTCTGTCCATGTCATTCAAAGTCTGCATAATTTTATTGGCTTCTATCATGTCCCTGCTCAGCATTTCAGACAAAAAACCAATCCTTCCAGTTTACAGTAAAAAGACAGCCACAAAAAAAAAAAAAAGACAGCCACATGCACGCCCACCCCCTTCCCTGTGAACCTCATGGCAGGCTCTGTCCGTGACAGAGAGCCCTCTGGCTCTGGGCCAGGCCCACCACTCAGGATACCGTGAATCCCTGCAGCTGCCTCTGCCACAATAAGCACAGCCCATTGCACTGTCAGCTTCTCTGGCAGCAATAAAGGCTACATCCACCACATTCCCAAGAAAAGTCTCTTCTCTTCCTGCCCCTGAGCAAGAAATCAGCCTCTTCCACCATATGCACAGCCTCTCTCCCCGGGGTCAGCAGAAGAGGTACTCACCACCTCATCAGCTATGAAGTCTATGAATCCTGGGAGAATCAGGAAGTCGCTATGAAGAGAGAAAAGTGAGTGTTACTGGATGAGAAGGGGTACTTAAAAGGGGCAGGGCCTGCCATGCCAGGGGAAGCAGCATGGGGTCCGGAGAGGGGCAGAGCCTGGAGCCCTCTGGTCCCTGCTGTCCCTTCAGGGCCGAACCCGTCTTGTGCCCCCCACTAGGATCTTGCTGATTTCAGCTCAGAGAGCTACAAACAAAGGCAGCGGAAGGTCTATGGACCTGGGGTGCCACCAAGGCAGTTGCTCAAAATGTCTGTCGCCTCTAGGGCTCAGAGTTCACCAAGGAACATAAAAGTTCCCATAATGCCACACAAGGCAGATACATGGCCTGCCTTCGAAAGCATCTCTATCTTAATAGAGGGAGGCGACAGGGAATGAACCCGAGAACAACTTATTTATTTATTTATTTTAAATATATTTTTATTGATTTCAGAGAGGGAGGGAGAGAGAGATAGAAAGATCAACGATGAGAGAGAATCATTGATCGGCTGCCTCCTGTATGCCCCACACTGGGGATCAAGCCTGCATGTGCCCGGTCCGGGAATTGAACCGTGACCTCCTGGTTCATAGGTTGACGCTCAAACCACTGAGCCACGCTGGCTGGGCCTGAGGAAAATTTATAAGTGCAGCATGATATGAACACCACACGGCACAGGACAAGCTGCACACAGCCAAGTGTCAGGGCTGCTCAGTCACACAGGTTTCAGAACAGCTCGAGGGACCCCAGGGGGCTGAGCAGGAGCAGGGCATGTTCTGACAAAGTAGGCATTGCTGCCTGCCCAGTTGGACTGAAGCAACCAACAGGCATGGCCTGAGATGGGAAAAGGGAGGAAGGGGCCTTCCGGTTAGGACCAGAACCCTGGGGCCCCAGCCAAAGCATGGCAGCTGTAAAACACTAGACTGGGCCGTGGTCACAGCAAACCCAGAAGGGGGCACAGGCCTGCACAAGTATGGCAAAGCACAGTACACAGCCCAGGGGCCCCGATGGCTCAGTCCCCCCACACTTCAGGAACACTCCCAACTTGACTAAGAAAAGCAGCTGGCACCTGAGCACAGGAAGGAAAAGCAACAGGGTGAATGGGAGGGGTGGGGTCTTTAACCTCCCAAGGCCAAGAGCAACTCAGAGCAATATCCCCAGGGAGTTTCCTTGGCAGACTCTAGTGAAAAATATATCAAAGGGATACTCTCTCCCCCCTCATCAAAGACTGCCAAAGAGCCATAGCCGGTTTGGCTCAGTGGATAGAGCGTCGGCCTGAGGGCTGAAGGGTCCTGGGTTCAATTCCGGTCAAGGGCACATGCCTGGGTTGCGGGCTCAATCCCCAGTAGGGGGTGTGCAGGAGGCAGCCCTTCAATGAGTTTCTCTCATCATGTTTCTATCACTCTCCACTTCCCTTCCTCTCTGAAACCAATAAAAATTTTAAGAATTTTAAAAAATATTAAAAAGACTGCCAAAGGAAGAGAATCTTAACTGCCTCTGACCCATGGCAGCCCTTCTTGCTGAATAGCAAAGAGGCTCTGTGGCTCACGTTCAGGCTGGAGAAGAAATGCAAGAGTCGGGGCCCCTTGACATGTCCTAGGTATCTATGCACCCCTCACCTGGCCCACATCCCAGCTATGGGCAGGCAGGAGACACCTGGTGTCTAGGGAAACTGCCTGCCCAGCAGAAGCGCTTGCAGGCAAGGGCAGGGACTGGCAGGAGACTGGGCAGGGGTGCTCTTGGCTGGCCAGCAGCACCACTCCGCCTCAGCCCCCAGCTTCTGATGCTCCTTCCTGGCATGGACACAGTCCTGCAGCCAGAAGGAGAGCTAGTGCCAGGCCTGCAGCCCGCAGGACAACTGGCCCAGGGCCCACAGAAAAGCAAACTAAAGCCAGAGGCAGAGAGAAAAAGGTCTTGATCTCCTACAAAATCCCATGTGGGGTGGCCTTGGGGGTGGCAGTCACACAATACTCATTCCCAGGGGGGCACTAGTGCTAACCTGTGGGTCGACAGAGGCGCAGTGTAAAGAGGACTGGACGATGGGAACAGGGAGACATCCCCACGGTCCAGCTGGGCCTCTCCTGGGGGCAACACCCGAGCAGCTGTCATAGTTGGGCTGCAGGCCCTCTCTGCCTTCCCAGTGACGCTACGAGTGAGTGAGAGGAGGTTCTGCACCAAGGTCTGGGCAAAGTCTCCATAACTCCTACATCTCAGGTCCCCACACACCCCAAGGCCCCTTCAAGCAGCCGATATGCCCATGCGAGGGGGAGGGGCAAGGCCGGACCCGGATCTACCCAGAAACGGGGCATGGCACCTAGGGCCGCGAGGTCGCTGTGCCACGTCCATCTGCACTCGGCAGTGGCCGCCTTCCTTCCC
>NW_005360677.1:125321-129074 GCF_000412655.1 Myotis brandtii
GCGCGCCCCCAGGCTCGCTCGCTGCCTGGCCCACCCCAGTCCACCGGGCCTCCACCGGCACGGGTCTCCCCTGGCCTCCTCCACACCCCCAGGGACCTCTAACACGGTTTGACTTTCCAAGGCTAAGGCCCAAACTGTGACCAGGAGTCCGGAGTCCTGTCGGGGCCAACAGCTCCCGAACACATAGGAGTTTGAGGATGCACCTTCCCTCAAATCCCACCTCCCCCAATCCCGACCTGTCCACCGGGCCTCCACCGGCACGGGTCTCCCCTGGCCTCCTCCACACCCCCAGGGACCTCTAACACGGTTTGACTTTCCAAGGCTAAGGCCCAAACTGTGACCAGGAGTCCGGAGTCCTGTCGGGGCCAACAGCTCCCGAACACATAGGAGTTTGAGGATGCACCTTCCCTCAAATCCCACCTCCCCCAATCCCGACCTCATTCCTAGAGGGAGGGCATTCTTACAATGTCACTCCCTGATCTTTGAGGGGCCTTGAAGCCCTCTGCAGTTTACAAGGCATTTTTCATCAACGAGCACATTCACTCTACAATCTATTAAATTGCCAATTATTAGGTGTCCCCACTTTACAGATGCAAAACCCACAGTTCAGAAAGCAAAAGGGTGGGGGGTACTGCCTCTGATTCCTGTCCAAAGCTCGGAACGTGGTAGGGATACCAGAGGGAGAAGTTTGTTTTCATTTGGGAGGGTAGTGTGGTGGGAAGAAGAGAGGATCACAGGCCTGCCTTAGGCAGGTAGGGATGCATACAAATTGGGACAAAGGCTAGAGAAGTTTTGAGAATTAGCCGAAGCAGAAGTTTGGAGGTCCTATGGGTCCAGTAAGATCCAGATTCCTACTTGGGGGCAGAAAGATTTGGCAGCAAATTAGTTCACATGGGGGGAGATGGTGTGGCAGGGGGAAGACCCTTTCCTATTGGGTGACCAGCACTGTTAATGCTACTTCCTGAGCAAAGCTAGAGAGTAGATTCCCCCACCCAAACCGCCTGGTCCCCCCCTTCTCTTCCTGTGGTCCCCACAGCTCACTTCTTGGTGAGGTGAGAGAAAGGCTGGGCAGGGACACAGTCCTCTCCCTGGCAAGGTGGCTGTCTGTAGTGCTCTCCCCATTCCTCCCCAACTCTGGGAGTCTGGGTTTGTTTACCTCTCAGCAGTGTGGTGACAGCCAGGCCCAGGGGAGTCTCCCTGAGATGCCCAGCCTCCCCCCAGTGACACCCCTCCCGCCCCCCCTCCCCCGGGACCCTACCAGGAAAACACAGACTGTTCCATCTGTGTGCAGAGGGGAGGGGAGGCCTCCCACAGAGCTAGGGCAATGAGGCTGGGAGTCCTGGAGGAGCTCACAGATTTCCACAGCGTCCTCTTTCCTCTTCCTGTGAAGGACTGGAACATCACAGACCCTCCCCGCCAGTGGAGCCCCAAGGAGAGTTCCTGTTGGGGGCCTCTGAAGGCCCTCTGGCATGGGCAGGAAGAAAGCCCGCTTGCTGGGGTTCTCTGCTGAGGCTTGCCATGGTCGCCCTGGGAGCACTTCCGATTTCTCAGCTCTTATAAACTCATCTAGAGGACATGTGCCTTACGGGGAAGGGGGTTACCCTGAGGGGACCAGCACTAGGACCTGTTAGTGGTCACCTGGAAGCAGAGTAGTGAGACCAGGCAAAGACAGCACCCTGGCCATTCAGAGTAATGGCAGCCTGGGTAATGGCACTGCAGGCAGAGAGCACAGGCTGTCCATGTGATCGCTCTGGGTTTCGAGGGAACCTGCCCTGGGTCACTATCCCCTAAGCATGGGTCAGAAGTGGCTAGGGTACTGTTTAGGGTTCCACCAGGCTGGAGTCCAGGATAGCAGCTGGGCTCTGCCATCTCTAGTGACATGTGTCCCAATCTACAGCTCTGTCCAGGGGAGGAGAATGATGGACTGAGTTGTGAGGAGGGTCCCTTTCCTGGTGACAACAGACCGCACAGCCCTACTCCCCTTCTCCTGTTGCCCCACACCCCCTCTTGCTTTGACCTGTGTCAGGGCTCCTCATTACTCTAAGCTGCTGGGCTCAGCCCTGGGTTAGGCTGTCCTTTTCCAGAGACTGTTAATCCACCTCCCCTCTCCCCCTCCCTCCTCCCTCCACCCTCTTCCTGATCTCCCCTAGCTGCTTCCTCCATGGGGAGGAGACACCAGGCAACCAGTGGGCCTCCTCAGCCAAGGAAGGGCTGTTGGTCCCCTGAGACTCCCCACCTAGCAGCTGTGAAGGAGCAGGGCCGGATAGCGGGCCTACGTCCTTTCCAGTCCTTTCCTCGGGGTGGCGGGGAGGGACTGGTGTCCTAGCTGGGCACCAAGATCCATGCAGGCAGCCCTGAGGTCTTTATCTGGCCTGGGCTGTTTGAATGGGCAAGATTTCAAAACATTTTTAGGGTGAGTTGTGGGGGGTGGGGGCAATACAACACTGGCATTGCTAAGCTGGGACAGGAGACATGGCTACCCCAAAACAAGCCAGAGAGCAATAACCCTGACCTCAAACCCAGGGCTTCTCGTGGAACCCTGTCCTCTTCCCACAGCTCTCAGCCAGCGGCAGCAGGTGGAGGTCTAGCCAGCAGGTTTTGAATCTCATTACACCACCTGCCAGGGGCTCAGGTTTTACACAGGCTCTTTGGAGCCTGGAGTGGGGTGGGGATGGCCCTCGGGGCAGAGAAGGGGTGCTCCTAGGGGGGCCTGGTCTGAGCTCTGATAGACGTTTCAATACCTGCTCTAGTCAGGTCACTGCCTCCATCAAGCCCCGGTGCTCCAGCCCACTCCCTCACATCCTGTGGCCTCTCTGTATCACCCCAGACCCTGAGCCCCAGTAGTTAAGATTTCTAGGATAGGAGGAAGGATGGGGTTGCCCAAACCTGACTCAATTCTAGAGAGGGAGCCTATGGGGCAGGAGGGGCCAGGCTTTACCCGGCACCCCTTAAGCGGTTAGAAGTTCTTACGTAATCAGCCAGGCCCTGGGTAGAGCTGCAGGGTTAATTCCCCCCAGACTCGCCCCCCCTCTTCCCCCCAAACCAGCTTCCCGGTCACCTCCCCAAGCTGCTGAGCACCAACAGATGGGGCAGAGAAAGAAGTCCAAATCCTCTGGACCGGAAGGACAGTGGGACTGCATTTCAAGCTGTGATACAATCCAGAGATTAGCTACTGTCTCCTTTTCAGCCAGTCCCCTGGGGCCCGGCTCAACACTCCCACTCTTCAGCCAATGACCCTTACAGACCCCTGCAGACTAAGGGTAGGAGCGGGTCCCGCATCTTAGGAGCGATCCTGATGTGAGCTGCACTGGCAGCCTCATCAGACCTCAGTGAGCAGCGAGGAGGGGACAGCGTCCTCACCAGCTCTGAGAAGGCCATCCATCGGGACACCTACACCTGCCAGTAAGAAGCCTCTAAGAGGAAACAAGCTATGGAGGAGGAAGCACAGTTGGGTAGGTTCTCCAACAAGCACTGTTTGAACCCCTGTAGTCGAAGCCACTTGGGCCAGGTGTCGTCGGGTGTGTATTCGGAGGTCTGATCCAGGGCTAAGATTTTAGGGAGCGTTTTTCTTCCTGATTTACTCCCCGGTGCACCGCAACACCGAACCTTCTTCATAGTGCCTGCCCGCATGCCCCAACCGAAGCTGGGTGCTCGGCGTCTAAGCCCCCCGTTTTCAGGAAGTTAGAGGTGGAAGCGGTAAGAGGGCCAGGAGGGTGGGTTCTGCCCCTGCCCTCCCGCACAGAGCCGCCAGGT
>NW_005360677.1:129433-131912 GCF_000412655.1 Myotis brandtii
GGAGGAAGGACCAGAGTCCTCTGGACTCCGCCCTGGCGCAGCGCTCCTCCCAGTCCCTCGGCGCTGCCGCCCAGACTCACTAGTGTCTCTACCGTCCAGGATTCAGCGGGCGACCCTTGCCCCTTGCCTGCCTTGCGGACCTTCCAGGTTCTCCTGGTCCCTTCTGAGGACCCAGAAGAGGAAAGGAGCGCAGTGTCTTTAGAGGCCGGGGTTTTCTTCGTGGTTTGTGCCGGTCCCCCTGCCTGTCACGCGTGTCATAGGTTCGCCATCACTGACCTAGGACCTGCGAGCGGCAGACCTCCCTCTCCAGGACAGAATAGGCGGGGACCACCCACCTCCCTTCGCTCTGCCCTCTTTGCCTATTCAACAGACTTCCTCCGACGGAAGGAAAGTAGATTTTCCTTGGTTCTTACCTGCCCCTGCCTGAGGAAGGAAGAGATAAGGCTGCAGGCGCCTTAAGGAAAAGTCCTTGCCTGCCCTCCCTTGAGTTACCCCACAACCAGGGATGGGGGCTCAGCGCACAGGGCCTCAAACTTGTTCACCTACTGGCTGGAAAGCACACCTTTTCCTAAGTCATCTTGGTTATCATTGTTGACTGTTGGTGGAGCACCTAGCCAAGGTGGCAAGGAGAGGTAAGAGTCCTCGCCCTCAGGCAATATCTTTGAGAAGACAGTAGATAAACAATTCTTAGGAGACAGGCCCATAAGCCAGGACCACAGGGAAACTGAGGCAGAATTAAATAGAAAATCTAGATGCCAAGCAGTTTGCAGGCATCTAGTAAATCCTATCTTCCCTAAACCAGAGACACTTACAAGTAAATGGTTTGCACGTCTCCCCAACCAGAGGGTAAATGTTTAAATCACCCTACTCAGGGAGACAGCAGAAATCCAATTAGTGCCATTGGCCAGCCACTGGACAGACGAAGTTAAGAGAAGAAATTTCATTTTGGCACATCAGCATAAAACTGATGAATATTCCATTGAGATCCCCCCTAAGACCTTCCTTAAAGGCCCAGCCTTTATAACCCCTCAAAACAAAGGTCCAGAAAGAAAAAACAAAAAAACAAAGGTCCAGCTCCTGCTCTCCCTCCCGGGTGCATGCCCGCGCCTCCTCCCTCTTCTTCCCGACAGGCATGAATCTCTTAAACTCTAAGGGACCCCACGAGGCCTGCAATCAGGACAGCAACGGACAATGGTAGTTCATCCCCTAACAGTAACGGGCAAACCCCTGGAACTGTCCCCAGAGCCCTTTTTCTTGGAGTTCTTAGTGAGCCAAAGCAGACCAGGTTCATTTCCCCAGCCCTTTCTTGTCTCTCTGTCCCCAGCTTTAATAAACGCCCTCTAGAATGAATCTGGACTCATGTTTTGAGAATTTCCTGCATGAAGTCAAGAACCCACACACTACCAGCTAGCCCTAGGCAGACCCGTTCAGGGCCAGGTCCCCTTTCTGGTAACACTTACACCATATACTTTTTAAAAACTGACAATCTGCCCTGGCCAGTGTGGCTCAGTGACTAGAGCATTGGCCAGCACACTAAAGGGTCCCGGGTTTGATTCCTACTCAAGGGAACGTACCTGGGTTGCAGGCTGGATCCACAAGTTTGGGAGGCAGCCAATGGATGTCTCTCTCACATTGATATCTCTCTCTCCCCCTCCCTTGCTGGATCCCTCCCTTCCACTCTATCAAAAATCAATGGAAAAATATTCTCAGGAGAGGATTAACAAAAACAAAACAAACAAACAAACATAGTGACAATGGGCCAGTGGATAGTGCATTGGCCTGTGGACCCAAGAGTCCCAGGTTCAATTCTGGCAAGGGCGGGAACTTCGGTTGCAGGCTCCTCCCTGGCCCAGGCCCTGGTCAGGGCACATGCAGGAGGCAATCAATTGATGTTGTTTCTCTCACATTGATATTTCTGTCTTTCCCTCTCTCTTCCACGTTCTCTAAAAATTAATGGAAAAATACCCTCGGGTGAGGATAAAAAAAAAAAAAATACTGACATTGGGTGCATTTCAAAGAAGTAGAGTTGTCCTGGTCAGTTTTGCTCAGTGAGTAGAGCTTTGGCCCTCAAACTGAAGGTCGAGGGTTCGATTCCTGGTGATTCCTGGTCAAGGGCACGTACTGGGTTTGATACCCAGCACCAGTCAGGGCATGTGCTGGAGGCAAACCAATCAATGTGTGTCTCCCATGTTGATGTTTTTCTCTCTCTCTCCCCCCCCTCCTCCCTCCCTTCCACTCTGTCTGAAAACCAATGGAAAGAGGGAAATAACCTCAGGTGAGGATTTAAAAACAAAGCAGCTGGGCCAGCATGGCTGAGTGGTTGAACACTGACCTATGAACCAGGAGGTTACGGTTCTATTCCCTGTCAGGGCACATGCCCCGGTTGTGGGCTTAATCCCCAGTGTTGGGCATGCGGGAGGCAGCCGATCCATGATTTTCTCTCATCATTGATGTTTCTATCTCTCTCCCTCTCCTTTCC
>NW_005360677.1:132014-134505 GCF_000412655.1 Myotis brandtii
AAGCAGAACAAAATAGATCCAGAGACATAGAAGCCTGGAACAGACTGTGGAATCTCAGAGGGAAGGCAGGGGTGTGTGGGAAGAGATCAACCAAAGAACTTGCATGCATATATGCATAACCCATGGGCACAGACAATAGGATGGTGAAGGCCTGGGGCAGGGGACAGGGGCATAGAAAGGATCAATGGGGGTGCTTATGCAATACTGTCAACAATAAAGATTTAATATTTTTTTAAAAAGCAGAGTTATGGGTCAGCAACTATTTCACAAAGGAAACTGATGAGAGGAAATAAAAAACTTTAATATTAAAAAACAAAGGAAATTAATTTATATAATGATAAGTTTTTAAAATTGATTTTTAGAGAGGGGAAGGAAGAGAGAGATTTGTTGTTCCACTTCTTTATGCATTCATAGTTTGATTCTTGTATGTGCCCTGATGTAGGGGCACATCTTGGCATATCGAGATGACGCTCACTCTATCCAACTGAGCAACCTGGCCAGGGCCAATGGCAAGATCTTAAATTTTATCCTGCCTGGTACCTTTTCCTATATATGTATGCACCCACTCCCCAGATTCAGGATTAAAACAGTTTCTCTGACCATGGGCCTCATGTGAAATCTTGTCACTCTAGACAAGATAGTTGCTATTAAAGGGAATGTTTGTGTTCCTTCACAATTCCTATGTTAGACCTAATTCCCAGTGTGCTGGTATTTGGAGGTGGGACCTTTGGGAAGTGCTTAGGTCATGAGAATGGAGCTCTCATGAATGGGATGAGTACCCTTATAAAAGAGACCTCAGAGAGCTCCCTTGCCCCTAATGTCATACAAGGACAGCATCTATGAACCAAGACTGAGCTAAAACCAGACACTGAATCTGCCAGTGCCTTGATCTGGACATCCTGGCCTCCAGAAGCGTGAGAAGTAAATGCTGTTTAATGTTGGTATTTTTGTGATAGCAGCCCGAATGGACTAAGACGATTTTGTGTAACAAGATTACTTCCGCCCTAACCGGTTTGGCTCAGTGGATAGAGCTTCGGCCTGCGGACTGAAGGGTCCCAGGTTTGATTCCAGTCAAGGGCATGTACCTGGGTGTGGGCACACCCCCAGTAGGGGGCATGCAGGAGGCAGCTGATCAATGTTTCTAACTCTCTATCCCTCTCCCTTCCTCTCTGTAAAAATTCAATAAAATACATTTTTTAAAAAAAAGATTACTTCTACATCCCTGCCGTTATCTCAAAGAGGTGGAGGTGGACAGATCTAAGTTGTACACAATGATAAAGTCATTTTTCTGGTCCCTATTCACGAAACCACTCATTCTATACACAGAAAGAACTAACACACAGGTTTCCGACTAAATAAGGGATGTCTAGAACCTATCAGAGAGGACTAGGACTGGCAATTACATGAGCCTAGATCCAAATCTGGGTCATGAACTCTCTCTGAGCTTCAGTTTCCTCATCTTTCAAATGGGGTTAATAATAGCTATCTCATAAGGTTGCTTTGCTATTAGCAAGATAACACAAAGTTCCTGCCTCGTGGTGGGCTCCTAATAAACAGAAGTAATGATTATTGTAAACTATGTGAGCTGTAGCTAAATTCTGCACCTTTGACCCACAGCTAATGTATTATAATTTCTATTACATATTCATTCAACAAATGTTTATTGGATACCTCCCACGCGCCACCTAGATGCTGGGAGTTTAATGATGAACAAGATGGTTATTGTTTTGCTGTCATGGGCCTTAAAGTCCACTGGGGCAGAAAGAAAAGCGCACTCGGAAGACAATGCGGGGCCCTAGCTGGTTTGGCTCAGTGGATAGAGCGTTGGCCTTCGAACTGACGGGTTGGTCCTGGATTTGATTCCGGTCAAGGGCACATGCCGGGTGTGGGCTTGGTCCCCAGTAGGGGGAGTGCAGGAGGCAGCCGATCAATAATTCTCTCATCATTGATGTTTCTATCTCTCTTTCCCTCTCCCTTCCTCTCTGAAATAAAAAAAAATATATTTTTTTTTAAAAAAGAAGAAGATGATGTGGGGAGGGCTCTGATGGGCCCTCCGTACAGCCCAGACTCATGGGAAACACACAAAGTGGGGCAGTTGTTCTGAGGAAGAAGTGAGTCAGGCCCCTGGAAGTAGACAGAACATGATAAATAAATGGCATCTAATGAGTGGGCCTGAGTCCTGATTGGACCTGGTGCTCACTATAGAGTGGCTCTGTCTTTTCTCTGGAGCTTGTTGACTACAAATGAGATTTGCTAGCAAACTATTCATTAAAACAATCACATTTTGATGGGATAACCTGAGGGCTTCCCCATTTCATATGAAGGGATCTTACCTGTAGTAATGTCTAGAGCAGTGGTTCTCACGGGGACATTTGGCAGTGTCTGGGGACATTTCTTATGGTCATGACAAAAGGGGGCATATTACTGGTATCTAGTGGGTAGAGCTCAGAAATGCCACTAAATATCCTACAGTGCATAGGACAGCCCTTCA
>NW_005360677.1:134782-136547 GCF_000412655.1 Myotis brandtii
ACATGCCCTTGACCGGAATCGAACCTGGGACCCTTCAGTCCGCAGGCCGATGCTCTATCCAGTTTCAGTTTTTGTACGTAAAAGACCTAGGTATCCTCACTGGGCCTATTTCATGGTCTGAGAAATAAGAGTATTGGATTAGATCTTGTGGAAAGTCCTTTCCAGCTTGAAACAAAGTATGTGAATCAATACATGTATAGGATTAGGATGCAATAAATATGGAGACTAAAAAATTGAGTTGTAGCACTGGCCAGATAGCTCAAGTGGTTAGGACTTTATCTCCATATGCCAAGGTTGTGAGTTCGATCTCCGGTCAGGGCACATACAAGGAACCAATGAATGCATAAACAAGTGAAACAACAAATTGATGTTTCTCCCCCCGCCCCCCAAAAAAAATCAATAAATAAAATATTTCTTAAAAATAAAATTGAGGGGTGGAAGTTAGTCTAGACTTTGGGAAGTCAGGTGCAAAAATGTATGGAAACCACCTGGCCATGAACCAGGAGGTCATGGTTTGATTCCTGGTCAGGGCACATGCCCAGGTTGCAGGCTCGATCCCTAGTGGGGGGTGTGCAGAAGGCAGCTGATCAATAATTCTCTCTCATCATTGATGTTTCTCTCCCTCTCCCTCTGAAATCAATAAAATATATTTCCTTTTCATGGCTAGATTCTTTTGTATGCCCTAATGTGCCTGGCACACTGTTATTAATGTCATGTGCTCCATAAGTATCTGATGAATACATCAATACAAGCTTTTCAAATGTTACAAAAATACCAGTCGAAGTTATTATTATAGCTAACTTTAGGCCTATGTTACACTTTTATGGGGTAAAGATATTCATATTTACTCCTAAATGGTCAGTCCGCTCTCTCCACAAATCAAATCTTAGAAACAATTGATTGTTAGCAAGAAACTTTGCTATATCTACTGCAGACATTTTGTTACAATAAATGGAACCTGCAACAAAAAATTTTCCAAGCTAACCTCCACATATTTCCAGTGATACTTATTTGTTGGGGTCCAGCCCCAGCAGGTCCAGGGGTCCCCAAAGGTGTGGATGGAGTCGGCGAAGAAGGAATGACACGGAGACAGCATTCAGTTGATCAGCAGCCTAGCCAGGATCTCTAGCCAGGATCTCCAGCCAAGTTCTGGTTAGGATCTCCAGCCAAGTTCTGGTTAGGATCTGATGTTTATTGTCTTGTTACATCTGTATTTATACCAGTTGATTTTAATCCTGTCAATTTCTATTCCAAAGGTTAGGGCATTTCTTATCTCCACTCCAGGGAGTAAAGATTATGTAGCTTAAGGGTGATTGTTCATAGTTAAAGTGATTAACTACCCGCCTGGCACTTGGTTAAGGGGTTTTATTCCCTCCCTAACTTCAGGGAAAAATCCCTACCTGGGGAAACAACCTTTCTCAGAGAGGTGACCTTGGTTAAAACACATAGTGCCAAGAAGGTGAGCAAACATATTAAGAACAGTATGCCATATACGCCAGGTCCCTTAAAACATATGCTGTGCAGATGTTTCTTCCCTGCAGCGACTGTGTCAAGCAGCAAGGATGGACCGGCTTCTGGCAAATTCCCCCTTTTTTATTTTGTAAATGATAGCGCATGTAAATCAGCAGCCACCTCTTGGATTGGGTTGTTTAAGACTCAGAAGAAGACTGACAAGCAATGATAGCGAGCACAGCTATAAACATAGTGGATGGAGTGCACAAGGAGCCTTGTTCCTGTAGAAGGTTGCTGGCCTCTTCAGTCAAGG
>NW_005360677.1:140321-144033 GCF_000412655.1 Myotis brandtii
GGCGTCCCGGCAGAGCTCGCACTGGACCATCGGGGCGGCCGGGGCCTTCTGGCACAGGCAGACCTTCGTCTCCGCTTCCTGGCCGGGCGCCAGCAGCTTCCCCTCATTGGCCAGGCGGAGGGACTGCAGGGCCTCCATCTCCCAAAGGCGGGCTTCCCCCAGGGCCGCCATAGCTGAGGCCGTCTCCTTGCTCTCGGCCAGGGCCCGTTCCAGGTCGCTCAGGCTCTCCAGCCGCCTGCTCCGCTTCTTCCCGTTGGGCAAGGGCTTCTTGAACTTCCTCTGCTTCTGCTTTGATCCCAAAAGGCCGATATCACAGCGAGGACACAGCACCTCCAGGAGGGAGTACGGAGAGTTCTCCATCAAGAATGTGTTGGCAGCACATTCCTTCCAGGCCTGGACCTCAGCTACGAGGGACTCCAGCCGTGGCAGGGGGCTCAGGTGCACGGGGATGCAGCGGCCTCGCGCGACCAGCTCCACCAGCATGTCCAACACGGGCACACGCCCTCCAGCCTAAACATCGAGAAAAAGGAGAGCAACTCAGAAAAGCGAGAAAAGCCCGGGCCCACCCAAACGACGAGTCTGCGCAGTGAAGCCCAGCACAGTGGCCTGAACAGATTTCCCGTTCTCGCTCTCAACAGACACACCGACACCCTCGGGCCTGTGTGACTGACCTGCAGGGCCTCCACATCCTGCAGCCAGTCCCTGGCTCTCTGCACCGAGTCCTTCAGAACCGCCCCGCTGGGCAGGTAGGTGGGGATCTCCTCCATCTTCTTCAAGGCCGTGGCCAGGCTGGTCAGCGACTGCCGGGGCCTGGCTCTGAGCAGGCTCTTGGCCTTGTCCTCCCAGTGCTCAGACACTGTGAGCAGCTCCTGGAGCCTGGCCATGGCTTTCTCCACGGCTGCGTACGGGGCCAGGCCCACCCCCAGGTCTATGAGGCGCCTCATATCACCTAAGGTGAGGGAGCTGGGGTCCAGGCACGCCTGCTGCACCTCCTCCAGCCAGCGGGCCTGCTCCAGGCGGACGCGCACCTCCGTGAGCTGCGGGAGGTCCACGTCAAACTCAAAGCTCACGTCCAGCAGCTCCTGCAGCTCGGCCGCACGGGGCGCCTCCTCGGAGAGCAGCTTCTGGCTCTGCTGCTGGAAATCTTCCACGCGGCTCAGAAGGTCCTTCAGCAGCGGTGCCTGGCTGAGGGCGCAGGGGAGCGCGTACAGCTGTGTCACGAACTGCCGGAGCTCGCTCACCGTCAGCTGGTTCGGGGACTTTCCTCCCCCAGATCGGAATCTGGTCTGCCTTTTCCCGCTGAGCAGCTGCTGGGCCACAGAGGCACACTTCTCCGCGTCCTGCGTGACCAAGCGCAGGTGGCGCAGGAGGTCGTTGTCCGGGAACTTCTTCATCTCTGACTCTTCCATCAGAGCCTTCAAGCTGGCGAGGCTCTTCTTCTTGCTGATCTTTGCCTCCAGAGCTTCGTTCACAGTCACGGCCCATTCATTGTAGGACTCGGCTCGCAGCTTCAGTGCATTCATCATGGGGTAGAGGTCGTCTAGAGTGTATCTGTATAGCAGCTTGTATTTGCCAGGAGGACAGGAGCACAGCTCGGGCACGTGGTGCAGGCACACCAGCAGGCCGGGCTTGCAGGCACAGGACACGGCCGACATGAAGCACGTCGTCTTGCACTTTATGCACTGACGCTCATCGTCCGGCAACAGCTCAAAAGCCATTCTTTCCGAATCAATTACTCCCAGTTTGCGGACGGTCTCTCGGAGAGCTCGCTCGTCCTCGATCATGATGGCCATATCCTTCTGGACGGCGGAAGCCGCGACCACGTCCAGCACGCCGGCCTTGGCGGCCATGCGGCAGATCATCTCGTCGTGGGAGAACACGCAGTAGCGGTGCAGCAGGCGGTAGTGCTCCACGCACTGGCGGCCCAGGGGCAGCCAGTCCACCGTGCAGAAGTTGACGGCCTCGGCGAAGTTAAAGCCTTGGTTGAAGCCGCTGTGGTAGGCCCTCGGGAACGTGATCACAAACTCCCCGGCACACTGGTTCGTCCGGTAAACAGCAGGCACTTCCGTCATCAGGGTGTTGGGGTTCATGATGGTCACCAGCTGGTGCAGCAGGTCCGGCTGGGACACGAAGAGCTCGGGCGCCAGCCTCTTCATGACGCTCTCCAGCTGCTCGGCCGCGGACCCGGGGACGCCGTACCAGGTTTTGGGCTCACCCCAGTGCAGGTAGTTGATGGAGTAGCTCCAGTGGTCCTCGATGTGCCAGCAGAAGGAGGAGAAACACATGCCCACGTACAGCCAGGGCAGCTTCATGCCGCAGATGTCGGCCGTGATGTGGGCCAGGACCGACTGCTCCATCACCGGCATGTTGTTCAAGTTCCAGCCGCTGTCCAGATATTCCTCCTCCTCAGGGGAGAGTTTGACCTTCCCGTCGCGGACAGGGAAGCCACTGCCAAACTCCTTGGAGGCAATATCGGCTCCGTACTCGACAGTGACGTCTTCCTCAATCGTGCTGACCAGCTGCCAAAATTCCTTCTCAACCAGTTTGGTGGGAACCATGTGGACTGGCATGTTGAAGTAGTCAGACTTGAACGCATCTGCCATTTCCCCAAAAGCTCGGAGGGTATAGTCTCTGGCTGCTTGCTCAAAGCCAAATGCTTCTTGTGGCTTACTACACTCCTGGGCCACGCACTTAGGGCACCGCCAGTCTCCCTTGGGCACGCGGTGCAGGGGCGGGACCAAGCAGAAGGTGTGGTAGCTGTCTTCACACCCATCACACAGGAGCAGCCGGTCCTCCTCGCTGCTGCTGCCACACAAGAGGCAGACGTACAGGTCCACAGCACTGGTGGTTTTCTTAGGTCGACTCTTGGGTTTCTCCCTCTCACTTTCTAGAAGGTGCTCTTTCTTCTCAATGGGTTCTTGCTTGATGCTGCTCTTCATGTCTTTCTTGTTTTCATATTTCGGAGTTGGACAACCCATTCGACGTCTCAGATTGTGAGTTCTGGCTTCTGTTGTCTCTTCTGGTTCTATTTTAATATTCATGGCCTCTGCTCGCATGCGCTTTGCTTGCCGGGCTTGGGGGCAGGTTTCCACGGGCTGCACAGACTGCCTCTGGGGAATATCATGGGGCTTATACTCCTTGTCCTTCGTGTCTGTGGCCAGGTTTGGCTTCTGCAGACACCTCAAACTGTCTCCAGACAAGAACAGGTTGTAGGGGTGGAGGATTCGCCCGTAATGCCCTCTGATGTGGGATCCCGCGCCTTTGCCAGGAGCAAACCCCATCTTGGTGGCAATTTTGGTCCATTTTCTATCCTTGCAAACAACTGCAAATCCACCTTCTTCTGCAACTAACTTGTTGAGCTGAAACAAGTCCAGGATCTTCCTCTCCACGTGCGGGATCTTCAGAGTACTTCCCTGCAGCTCCCAGTACTTTGCAATCTGGTCCAGGAAATTCAGTTTCACACGGGTTTGAGCCTCCAACTCGTTCAGCCTCTGGATCCGGGGCGTGAAGTGAAGCTTGTCCACATCACATGCAAATGGTGGGTGCCAATCCCGCGGCGGCCGCACCTTGCAGATGCCTGTCTGCTCAGCGATGGGCCGGATCTTGTGGATGAAGGCGAATGGGTCGGCGAACTCCTCCCAGCTGGGCTCGAACACCGGGCACTCGGGTGGCGGCAGGAACTCGCCCAGCGGCCCGAGGCCCCCGAGGGGCG
>NW_005360677.1:145024-154400 GCF_000412655.1 Myotis brandtii
GAGCAAACATATTAAGAACAGTATGCCATATACGCCAGGTCCCTTGAAACATATGCTGTGCAGATGTTTCTTCCCTGCAGCGACTGTGTCAAGCAGCAAGGATGGACCAGCTTCCAGCACTTATTCAAATCAAAATCTGAATTACAAAATAATCTGAACCATCATAGGTAGGTGCTCAACCACTGAGCTACACTGGTCAGGCAGAAAATAAAATATTAAAAGCTAGCCCTGGCTGATGTGGCTCAATTGGTTGAATGTTGTCCCGTGCACCTAAAGGTTACCAATTTGATTCCCGGTTAGGGCATATGCCCAGGTTTCTGGCTCGATCCCTGGTCAGGGTGCTAGGGAGAGAGAGCCAATTGATCTTTCTCCCTCTCCCTTCCTCTCTCTCTAAAATCAATAAAAACATATCCTAAAAATAAAGAAGCTAAATAGTAAAGAAGGTAATGGTTCTCAACTGGGAAGATTTTGTAGCCACACCTGAAGGCATTTTTGGCCATTATAACTGGGGGGTACTGCTGACATCTAGTGGGTAGATGCCAGGAATGCTGCTGACTCCAAAAATTCACAGGATAACCACTCACAATAAAGACTTATCCAGCTCGTTCTAACCGGTTTGGCTCAGTGGATAGAGTGTCGGTCTGTGGACTGAGGGATCCCGCGTTCGATTCTGGTCAAGGGCATGTATCTTGGTTGTGGGCACATCCCCAGTAGGGGGTGTGCAGGAGGCAGCTGATCGATGTTTCTCACTGATGTTTCTAACTCTCTATCCTTCTCCCTTCTCCTCTGTAAAAAATCAATAAAATATATATTTAAAAAAAAAGACTTATCCAGCTCAAAAGGTCAGTAGTGCTGAGGTGAAGAACCCCTGAGATAAAGCAATCACATGGGACTGGGTAAGGCTAACTCAGAGTTACAGAAGCTGAGAGAAGAGACTGACAGCTGTCAGCAGGGATAATCAGGGAAGGTTTCATAGAGGAGAAAGAATAGGCGGGGTCTTTGAAGGAGTTGGGATTTAGGAAGGGAGGGGCCTGGAGGGGACATTCCAAGGAGGGAATGTAGCATGAGCAACAGTGCTGAGGTCCAGTGAGTGAGCCAGGACGTTTCCGGGGCAGTGAACAGACCATCCTAGGTAGAGCATTTTCCCCACTCCACAGCCGGCAGGTTGGGTCAGGAAAGCATGTGTGGTATCTCCATGTGACACGTGAGGAAGCCAAAGCTCAGAAAGCTTGAGAGAGGAGCTTCAGGGGGTCCCTGAGACGGGGCGGGGAGCCTGTCCTCCTCTTGGCTGGGCCCTGGGCTTTCCCCACCGTAGTGAACCTCACCTGAGCCAGGGCCCCACCTTGCCCTGCTATCTGCCACCAGGAGCCAAATGGAACCTCAGGGCATCACCAACACAAAAGCTTCCTTCTGCCCTGAATCCAGCGGGCCTGCTCTGTCTCTTTGAAAAGACACCCTACAGAGGCCTAAACATGCACACACATACTTCTCAAGCAAGAAATGGAGAGAGAAACCGGTAGGAAAAGGAATCATGTTCTCAAGAGCACAAACACACAGTAGATATGGCGCATCATTCAACAGACTAGCTGGGGAAGAGAAGTCCCTGGACAATATAAACAGCTCTGGCGGCGAGGACACCGTCACCATGAGCAAAGAAGCCACAGCACAGGGGAGTGGGGGACAGCTGGGGTAGTGTTGCCAGAGCAGGTGACATGTGGAGAAAATGTCACCTGGGGGAGCGAAGGGGCCAACCAGGAGTTCCCCCCTCAGACACTCGGAGGCAGCGGTTCTCAACCTGTGGGTCGCGACCCCTGAAAATACATCCTGCATATCAGATATTTACATGACGATTCATAACAGTAGCAAAATTACTGTTATGAAGTAGCAACGAAAATAATTTTATGGTTGGGGGTCACCACAACATGAGGAACTGTATTAAAGGGTCGCAGCATTAGGAAGGTTGAGAACCACTGCATGATCTGAGGAAAAGGGCTAAAATACTGGGAGGGCAAAGGCTGGCGTGTGTCTGAGGAGGGAGGAGCCAGGCCCCAGGAATTAGCACACAAGCTCACTTCCTGGCTGGTGTCTCTCCTCCGCAATTTACATTTAGGGAAGAAGGGCCCTGGAGCAGCAGCCAGGACCTGGGTCAGAAAAGGTTGGAAAGGAGCATGAAGGGTAGGAGCATGAAAGGCAGGAGCATGAAGGGCAGGAGAAAGAAAGAGTGAGGTGGGGTTTTAGGCCAGAGGAGATGATGCGGGACCTAGGACTTGGGAAAACCACCAAGAGAATCGCCAGGTGCTGCCCAAAGGCTCCTCAGAGGCAAGGGCTCATCCACCTGTGCCCTTGGGGAGTGGGTGAGGTCAGGTGAGTAAGAACAGCCTCGAGGATGAGAGATTAGAGGTCCTGCAGGTGGAGGAGCCCCAACCCTGGTCTCACTCCCACCCCTGCCAGCCACCCATGTCCAAGCGATGGGGGTCAATGGGAGGAAGCAATACCTAAGGACCAGCCCCAAGCCTCTCCCCCCTCTCCCCTGCTTGTCCCAGCCCTGGCCTCCAGGGCTTTTGCTTCTCCAGTGAGGGTGAGGCTGGGTCATGAAGAGTTGGTGCAGGTGGAGTGGAACCATAGGTGGGGGTCACCCACCCAGGAAAGATCTACGCCAAGACTATTGCACCTCCTTGCACCCATGACCACAGCATCCTCTGCACTGAGATGCCCTTCCCCTCACCCCGAGGGGCACAGGTGGCACAAGAGCCTGTCTTTGAGGGTAGTCTGCCTGCCCACCATTGCTTTTATTTCCAACTATTTCCTAGCCTGGCCTCATAAGAAAAATGTAAGTGAAGTGCAAACCTCACTTTTCTCTGGCCTGGGAGGCCCTGACATTGTCATGGCCACAGCAAGCCCTAGGCCTTCACCCCAAACCACCCCTGCCTCTTGCCCAGGAACTGAAAGCAGAGGGATGCAGGGTGCTGGTGCTGCCAGTGTGGGCCCAGACCACCAGGCCAGACCCCAGCCTGGTCACTGCATTGCCTGGCCTGGGGAGTGGCTGCTGTGGGTACTTTTCAGTCCCTGGGGTGCCATGTGGGTTCTCAAGTTTGAAAGAGCCCCTCCCTCCCTCCCTGCCTGCCTAAGCCCCTGTCTTCTCCCGCCTCAGGTTCGAATGGGCAAGCAGGACCGAGGGCAGGAAGGAGAGAGGTGAACAGGGCCTCCACCTTGAGGAGAAAGCCTGGACGTTGGGGGGTTAGGGCAGTCACAGGAGTGGTAGTTCCAGGCCCACTCACTCCCCCAAGCCTCCCTCTGCCTCCAGGCATTGCCTCCCCCTCACCCAATCCATCCCAGGGCACTTCTGGGAGCATGCCCTCCCCACCCTGCTCCTCTCGGCTTGTCCCCAGGGCCCTGTGCAGGCCTCCAGCCCCACCTGGTTACCTGCAGGTTGGCGCTGTATCCACAGCACTACTTTCCTCTCCCTTAGGTGCGTCTGCAGCTTGGCCCGGAGCCACTGGGAGGGCTAAGCACCAAAGTACCAGAAAGAACAACCTTGGGGTGAGGCGGGGAGGCAACAGCTCTACCCGCTCCAAGGCAAGAGGTGGGCCTGATGACCCCAGGCATCTCGTGGGAAAATTGGCTGAGGAAGGTTATCTTAAAATTACTTTTAAAAATTGAGATATAATTCACATATCACAAAATTTGCCATTTAAAAGTGTACAGTTCAATGATTTTTTAAAATATATATCCTTATTGATTTTAGAGAGGAAGGGAGAGGGAGAGATAGAAACATCAATGATGAGAGAGAATCATTGATTGGCTGCCTCCTGCACGCCCCACACTGGGGATGGAGCCCACAATCTGGGCATGGAATCGAACCTGGGAACCTTCAGTCTACAGGCCAACGCTCTATCCACTGAGCCAAACCAGCTAGGGCACAGTTCAATGATTTGTAATAATCACAAGGTTATACAACCATCCCCACTAATTCCAAGACATTTTCGTCGCCCTACGAAGAAACCCCACACCCGTTAGCAGTCACTCCCCATTCTTCCCTCCCTCCAGCTCCTGGCAGCCACTAATCCACTTTCTGTCTCTATATATTTGCCTACTCTGGGCTTTTCTTATAAATGAGATGATACAATATGTGGCCTTTCATGTCTGGCTTTTAATTTACTTTAAATTTGTATTTACGTACTTACCTGGCAGGGGAGATACCATGATCATGAAGGTGGTTTTCCCAAGGCGAGGCTTGTCTAGTGCACTCCAGATGTGCTGACCTCTACCATGTCCTCAAATGTGGGAAACCTGACTGCAATTTGTGGTTGGGAGGGACTGTGTTCACGCTCTCCCCTGAAAGACAAATTTATTTACAAACAGTAAAATGCACTTCGACATACAGTTTTGAGTTTTGACAATGTACAGAGTCCTGTAACCACCATCACAATCAAGCTATCAAACAGCTCCTGTTACCTGTGCTACTCCTTTGTAGTCACTTGTCCCTCACCCACCCTAATTGGTCTTCCTATACCTTTGCCTTTTCCAAAGTGACCTATAAGCGGAATCAAATAATATGTAGACTTTCAAGCCTGACTTCTTTCACTTAGAATGGTGCATTGAAGATTCATCTTCATTGTTGCCTTTATCAGCAGCTCCTTTTTCATTGTCAAGTACCGTAGTATTCCACTGTATGGCTGCATCTCGGGTTGCTTATCCACTCACCAGTTGAAGGACACTTGGGGTATTTCCAGTTTGGGGCAGTTACAAAGAAAGCCTCTATAGTCATTCACATACAGGCTTTTGTGTAAACATAAGTTTGCATTTCTCTTGGGTAAATAGTGGGATTGGTGGGACATATAATAAGTGCATGTTTAATTTTATAAGAAACTGCTAATCTGTTTCCCAAAGTATCCGTACCATTTTGCATCCCTAGTTCTAGTTGCTCTGTTTTTGGTATGGTCTGTTTGTTTGCCATTCTAATAAGTGTTAGAAAAAGAATTTCAAAATTTGTTTAAAATAACACATATAGTAAGTGGCAGAGCTAATATTTAATTGTAATCTATCTGTCTCCAAAATCCTTTTTTTTCTGCACAAACTGCTCCTTAAACCATTCATTTACTCCAATGGCCCAAACTTGAGACTTGGCTTCTCGCCTTCCTCCCCAACAACGTGAGTTTCAGCACCCACGCCAGCTTCTCCACCAACTATTGGACTCTGGGCTCCATGCAGTCGCCCAGCCACTAGGCCTGGCTAGCCAGCAGCATGGCCAGTGTCTCTGCAAGCTCAAGCTCCCAGATCTCTGTCCCACTCCACCAGCATCTGGGGCAGTTGGTGGTTCAGGGGTCCAAAGGGCATAGGGGGCATCCAGAGAGAGAAGGAGACTATGCAATGCCTGAATGAAAGCTCTATCTGGAGAAGGTGAGGAGCCTGGAGGCTGATAATTGAGACTGAAGAGCAAAATGCAGGAACCCTAGAGAAGAAGGGGCCCCAGGTGAGAGGCTGGAGGCATTACTTCAAGATCATCTAGGACAAGCATGTCAAACTCTTGACCCGTGGGCCGCATGCCCTGTTTCTTTGGCCCGTGTTAGCCTTTGAGTTTGACATGTTTGATCTAGGACCTGAGGGCTCAGATCTTTGCAAGTTCTGCGGACAATGCCTGCATTATTCTGCAGATTGACAATGCCTGTCTTGCTGCTGAAGACCTCAGACTCAAGTATGAGATGGAGCTGGCCATGCGACAGTCTGTGGAGAGTGACATCAGTGGGCTCCAAAAGGTACCGATGACATCGATATCGCTTGGCTACAGCTGGACACAGAGATTGAGGCTGTCAAGGGAGAACTAGTCTTCATGAAGAAGAATCACAACGAGGAAGAAAATGGTCTACATACCATACCAGATTATAACTCTACACATCCACAAGCAACACACTCAAGGGGAAGACTCAGTGAGCACCAAAGCCCCACTGAAGCAAGTCCTGCTCCATAGAGTATCTCCTGCACAGCAGTACATCCACTGTAGTCTCAGCTGGTCCTTACAGCCAATTGTTCCTCCCAGTGACTTCAACAGCAATCAAGGCTCAATTACAACAAGACTGTGCACACAGGGGCACACCTAGAGTGCCCAGCTCAGGTGCTGGGGAGGCTGAGCCTCTGGGCCCTACAGGACACCTACTACACAAGGCCACTCTACCAATTTCAGGAGACATTGCAGCTCTACCTAATACATAGAAATAAACACAGGAAAGCAGCCAAAATGCGGAGATAAAGAAACATGTCACAAATGAAAGAAATGGAAGCAAGCAAACTACTGGATACAGAGTTCAAAACAATGGTTATAAGGTTACTCAAGAATCTTAATGAGAGCTTCAAGGGACTCAAAGAGAGAAGAAGAAGAAGAAGAAGAAGAAGAAGAAGAAGAAGAAGAAGAAGAAGAAGAAGAAGAAGAAGAAGAAGAAGAAGAAGAAGAAGAAGAAGAAGAAGAAGAAGAAGAAGAAGAAGAAGAAGAAGAAGAAGAAGAAGAAGAAGAAGAAGAAGAAGAAGAAGAAGAAGAAGAAGAAGAAGAAGAAGAAGAAGAAGAAGAAGAAGAAGAAGAAGAAGAAGAAGAAGAAGAAGAAGAAGAAGAAGAAGAAGAAGAAGAAGAAGAAGAAGAAGAAGAAGAAGAAGAAGAAGAAGAAGAAGAAGAAGAAGAAGAAGAAGAAGAAGAAGAAGAAGAAGAAGAAGAAGAAGAAGAAGAAGAAGAAGAAGAAGAAGAAGAAGAAGAAGAAGAAGAAGAAGAAGAAGAAGAAGAAGAAGAAGAAGAAGAAGAAGAAGAAGAAGAAGAAGAAGAAGAAGAAGAAGAAGAAGAAGAAGAAGAAGAAGAAGAAGAAGAAGAAGAAGAAGAAGAAGAAGAAGAAGAAGAAGAAGAAGAAGAAGAAGAAGAAGAAGAAGAGGAGGAAGAAGAAGAAGAAGAAGAAGAAGAAGAAGAAGAAGAAGAAGAAGAAGAAGAAATATGAGTAAAATGGTAATATATACATATCCATCAACAATTGAACCTAAAAATAAAAATAAATCAACAGGAACTCTAATGAAAAATAAGCTGGTGAGTAAAATAGAATGAGAGGTATGGAAACATGGAACAGACTGACAAATCTCAGAGGGAAGGGGGAGGAGGGGGAGATTAACCAAAGATCTTACCTATAAACACCGACAAAAGGGTGGTGAAGGCCTGGGGCAGGGCAGGAACCAGGTGGAGGGGGGATTACGGGGTGGGGGACATCTTATAATACTCTCAATAATAAAGATTTTTTTTAAAAAAAGAGCGAGAGAAAGATAAAATAAGGACCAACAAAAACTCAAAAACTTTGGAGAACAGCTTCACTGCCTACCATATGTAATATAGATAAATGTTCATTCTTAAAAGGTGCAGGGTGCGCTCGCTGGTTTGGCTCAGTGGATAGAGCGTCAGCCTGCACACTGAAAGGTCCTGGGTTTGATTCCGGTCAAGGGCACATGCCCGGGTTGCAGGCTCGATCCCAGTAGGGGGCATGCAGGAGGCAGCCAATCAATGATTCTCATCATTGACGTTTCTATCTCTCTCCCTCTCCCTTCCTCTCTGAAATCAATAAAATTATATCTATATCTATATCTATATCTATATCTATCTATCTATCTATCTATCTATCTATCTATCTATATATGGTGTAGGGCAACATGAAGTGAAAAGGATTTATGTAAAAGCATTGCATTACTCTAAAGATTAGTCCTGTCCAAGATTTTCAACACCCCCTTCCCAGTAGCCACAGAAAGCCTTGGCTGGGTGCACAGGCCCTGCTGCCACAGAGACAGACCCCCAGCTGTCCTTTTTCCTGGATTCAGGAAGAGCCCACACTGCTTATAAACGGAGTTTCCATCAAGGTCCCGCAAGAGACTGAAAATTCAGGCCTCTGCCCCTTACTTACTTCATTCCTTGGATTCATTTTGTTATCCCAGCCCTGCCCTCGTTCACTTAGATTTCCTTCTGGGAGTAGGTGCCAGGAATCCTCTGAGCGTCAGGGTGAAAAAGCTCTAGGGCAGCCCCTGCAGGTTAGAGCCGGGAGCTGTGGGAAAGGGCGCCTCCTCTGCACATGCTGCCTGAGGCCTTGGCCTGGACTTCAGAGACTCTCCAAGCCAAAGCTCCTGGGACTAGAACAACTGAGTGTTACAGCGAGTTACCATGAGCTTGGCAGACAAAGGCCTAGCTGCAAACTCCCTCTATATCAGCTGTGTGACCGGGGGCAGAAATTCTCTGAAAAATGAGGATGGTTATGACCTCTGATAATGTGCTATGAAGAGTAGCAGTTTGTAAATGAAGCATCTGGCACATAGTAATGGCTTAATAAATGGTAGCTATTATCATGATACTTGGAGCTAAATAGAAGCCCTGGGCACTTTCATACAAACTCTGCAGAGAGTTAGTTCTGGGGGCCTGAGACTTGATTTCCTGTGACCTTGGGCTATGTTTAGAGTAAAAGGATGATGAGTTCTTGTTAATTGGTTAAAACTAGTGCAGTGCTATTGCTTTCATTACATGTGCACATCTAATTTGCGTGGATGAAATATAAACCCAGTATGGATGAATATAGATGTAATCATCAAAAGTGCAAATGTTGATTAAAAAGAAATCTAGAAAAAACTTTCTGCTAAGATCTACTGCCAAAGAGCCTTAAGGAGCTCTAGCTGGTTTGGCTCACTGGATAGAGCATCGGCCTGGGGACTGAAGGGTCCCAAGTTCGATTCCGGTCAAGGGCATGTACCTTGGTTAGAGGCACATCCCCAGTAGGGGGTGTGCAGGAGGCAGCTGATCGATGTTTCTCTCTCATCGATTCTAACTCTCTATCCCTCTCCCTTCCTCTCTGTAAAAAATCAATAAAATATATATTAAAAAAAGAGCATTTTTAAAACTTAAGGAAGTAAAGACTAGCTTTCATTTCTTTTACTTCTCACATTGCTGTTCTGGTTTGAATTCTTGAGTTAGCAATTACTTTATGTATTATGATACAATGGCAAATAAAAATACATAAAATCTGGAAACATTCACGTAACATTTTTAAAAACAGATTGGCTTGGATGGCCATACACAAACCCTTGTCTGGAACTGAGACTAGGCTGCCCCCTGCTGGGACTTTGTAGTACTGCAGTGACTCCATAACCATTGGACCATTTGGCCCTCATACTGAGGCCTTATGAACCCAGGCCATCTCTTTCCATCTTCATAGCTGTGAGTCTAACCCAGGCCATCTTTTTTTTTTTCTCTTCCAAAAAGTGTTTTCACCTGATTTAAAAATTTGTCTTTTTTTTTTTTTATAATTTTTATTTCTTAAAGTATTACAAAGAGTATTACATATGTCTCCTTTTTCCCCCCCTTGACATTCCCCCG
>NW_005360677.1:154915-162045 GCF_000412655.1 Myotis brandtii
AATAAAGAGCCATTTCACACACATTTCACATGTCCTGATAGCCCTGTGAATTAAGACTAGACAGAAGTTATCCTCAGTTTACATGGAAGAATACAGGTTAAGAGACAGCAAGTGATTTGCCCAAGATCAAACAGCCTGTAAATGAAAAAAGTTATAGAATCCAGGCCTTTGGACACCTAGGCTTGTGTTCTTTCTGCCTGACCATAATAAAACCATTACTTTTATTTTAAAAAATAGTTTATTTAGCCCTAACCAGTTTGGCTCAGTGGATAGAGCGTTGGCCTGCAGACTGAAGGGTCCCAGGTTCGATTCCGGTCAAGGGCATGTACCTTGGTTGTGGGCACATCCCCAGTAGGTTCATGGGCCTGGGGTGGGACTGCCCACCAAGCCCTGCCCAGGGAGGAATTTGTGATCAGACCACCTGTGAGGTGACTGGTTAGCTTTACCACAGAGCCGCTTCCTGTCTGCATACAGACGGTAAAGCTCTACGTTGTTGGTTTTATTTGTTAGACAGTTAACTACACAATGTTGACTAGGGTTTTCCTGAAGAATCCTTCATAGAGAACTGCCTCTCAGGGGTACTCATTTTTCTTTGATGATCATTCCCTTCAGCACCGATTGGTGCATATACATACCTGTAGAACCATCTAAGGTCCAATCAGAAGCTGTAAATAGCCCCGCCAGCGTGGCTCAGTGGTTGAGCATCGGTTCGATTCCTGGTGAGGGCGTCCAGGTTGGGCTTGATCCCCAGTGTGGGGGGTGCAGGAGGCAGCCCATCAATGATTCTCTCTCATTATTGATATTTCTCTCTCTCCCCCCACTTCTCCCTTCCTCTCTGAAATCAATAAAAATATGCATTTTAAAAAAAAAATAACTCCCATCGTGGGCCCCTCCACCCCAACCAATTACATCAGATCTGTTGTTAGGGTTTTAAGCCATTTGAGGTTTCTATTAACTACTAGAGGCCCAGTGCACGGATTCATGCACCAGTGGGGTCCCTCAGCCTGGAGTGCACCCTCTCACAATCTGGGACCCCTCGGGGGATGTTGGATAGCTGGTTTCGGCCCAATCCAGACAGGAAGGAGCCCAATCCCCACAGGCCCGATCCAGACAGGAGGGAGCCTGATCCTGTGCGTTGAGCATGTGTCCCCTGGTGGTAGTGCACGTCATAGTGACCGGTTGACCAGTCGTTCACTTGCTTAGGCTTTTATATATATTGATCCCAGATGGTTCTAATGGACAGTATCAAGTGCCATTGTGTAAGTGCTTTATAAACACCTCATTTAAACTTCATCCACATCCCATCAGCTGAGTATTACTGTCCACATGCTGCAGGTGAGGGACCAAGGCACAGGAAGGACGAGTAAAATTTCCAGCTGATACCACAGTTCCCAAACTGTGCGCCAAGGTGCTCCCAGTTGCCACCGTGGGGTTCCGCAGGATATTTGAAAAATTTTAGGGCAACAGCAATACTCTCCATCTGTGAACTACTAGCTCAAGGCAGTTCACCGATTCTACAGCAGATGGTGGTACAGTCCTATCTGTGACATTATGACTTTGCAAACTGGATTTTTCAAGGTGAGGTCAATGTGAAACAGGAAATGAATGTGGTGGTGTTCAGTCTGGTTCCAGAGTTAGAAAAGTGATGCGATGCCCAACAGTCACAAATATTCCATGAGCAACTGTAGTAACCTAATTGTGGTAACTTTAATTGAATTAACATTTTTCTTTCAATTTATTATTTTTTCAAATGGCTATGTGGTTAGGACATAAATATGTGTTAATTTGTCTGGACCTGGCTACTTAATAAAGGGAACTTGCCCAACTGGTGTGGCTCAGTGGTTGAGCGTTGACCCATGAACCAGGTCACAGTTCAGTTCCCGGTCAGGGCACATGCCAGGGTTTCGGGCTCAATTCCCAGTAGGGGGAGTGCAAGAGGCAGCTGATCAATGATTTTTCTCATCATTATTTCTCTCTCTCCCTATCCCTTCTTCACTCTGAAATCAATAAAAACATATTAGAAAAAAAATAAAGGGAACTTGATGGTATTTTTGAAAAAAAGGCACCGAAGCATTATGGGCACCACCCGAATGCCAAGGCCACACAGAAAGGGCTAGAGGTAGGATTTGAATTTGGTCAGTTTGACCCCAGAGTCTGAGCACTTAACCATTCCTCAACTGGGCTCAATCAGTGCTTTTCTTCTGTGCCCTGTCCTACATGCTGAACCCTACATGTTGAATTAGGGGTCAACCTGAGTTGATAGAGCAGACATAAAGTGACCTTTACCTTCAGGACCACAAGTTATCACAGTGTCCCCTGGCAAGTTTATAGCATCCTGAGTCTCAGTTTCCTCACCTGTAAAACAGGGATACCAAACTCTACACTGCAGAGTTGTGAGGATTACATAAGATGAAAACCGTAAGGTACCTATCTCAGTGTTTGTTCTTCCCCTGGCTTCCCTCCTTACTTCCATGACAGACCTAAAGGATAGGGAAACACCAGTGTTCATGCATGTGTGAAACACACACACACACACACACACACACACACACACACACACACAGAATCTAACCATCTGTGTCTGCCCAATCTTCAACCTCAAGCACATTATTATTATTATTTTTAAATATTTTTATTTATTTCAGAGGAAGAGAGAGATAGAAACATCAATGATGAGAAAGAATTATTGATCATCTGTGTCTGCCCAATCTTCAATCTCAAGCACATTATTATTATTTTAAAATATTTTTATTTATTTCAGAGGAAGGGAAAGGAAGAGAGAGATAGAAACATCAATGATGAGAAAGAATTATTGATAGGCTGCCTCCTGCATGCCCCCTACCAGGGATCGACCCCGCAACCCGGGCATATGCCCTTGACTGGAATGGAACCCGGGACCCTTCAGTCTGCAGGCCGCCGCTCTGTCCACTGAGCCAAACCAGCTAAGGCTCAAGCACATTATTTTACATCTCTACCTACCTATAATTTCAGCATCTTGGTAGATTCAATCAGCACAAAATAAAATGACAGGACGAGGCAAATAAAATAAATTCTTGAACTCACTCTCCTTTCTCTACCTATCCTCCATGCATATAGAGAATCCTTTGCCAGCCCTACAGCATCGTGCAGCTCCAGTCAGGTACACCCCACCCTTTCCAGGTGCTCATTATGTCACTATACCTAATACTGCTGGACCAAAGGGATGCTCAGGACCTAAAATATGTCCTCCATTTCATCTCATCCATCTCTCTCTCTCTCTCTCTCTCTCTCTCTCTCTCTCTCTCTCTCTCCTGTCACTGGTTCTTAGCAGCATCAGCCCCAGAACCAATGACCACCTCCCCCGGGTGATATTTACAGGAGGAAGGCCTAGGTGCCTGAGCTTTCATCTTTAGATATGCTTTTTGGGGACTTGAAGGCTTTTATAAAATAGACCTCCTTCTTCAAGAGGTGACTCTGTGTCTCACCTGGTTGAACTCAAGGTCAGCTTCTGGGGAGGAAGTAGAAGAAGCAATCGTGTCCCTAACACATTTCTTCTCATAAATATCTAGTGAGCATCTACTGTGTGCTAGACACAAAGGCATGGGCATGAACAAAATGCAATCACTGCCCTCGAGGGTTATGGTTTAAGGAAGGACACAGGCAATTACAAATCCCGTGTGATAGATGCTAATGCCGGAAGGAAGTATAGGCATTATGGGAGCACAGAAGAGGGGCACAGAATCCAGACTTAGAGGGTCAGCAAAGACTTCCTGGAAGAAGTGACATCTAGACTGAAAGTTAAAGGATAATGAAAAAGAATTAGCCAGGTTAAGAAGGCAGGGAGCATTCTGGATAGAGAAAGTGGGACAACAGAGGAAAAAAGTCCAGGGATGGAAAAGCAAGGTGTATTTCACAATTGTGCAAAGGAGTTGGGGCACACTTATGGCTGCTTTTAGAGCCCAAAACCTAGTCAAATTTTTTTATTTAAAAACGATTTACTCAGTGGTTCTCAACCTTCTGGCCCTTTAAATACAGTTCCTCATGTTGTGACCCAACCATAAAATTATTTTCATTGCTACTTCATAACTGTAATGTTGATACTGTTATGAATAGTAATGTAAATATCTGATATGCAGGATGGTCTTAGGCGACCCCTGTGAAAGGGTCATTCAACCGCCAAAGGGGTCAGGACCCACAGGTTGAAAACGGCTGTAATTTACTGAAGTCCTACCACAGGTAGACTCTTTATTGGCAGTGTGTGTGTGTGTGTGTGTATGTATGTACACATGCACACCACGACAGTGTGAGTCCTACACTAATCTTCCCTATCTTGCTACATATACTAGTAGACACTTCCTTCTTAAGACCCTCATGATCCCAGGCTAGAATCCTACCTAGATGGCAGGCTTGTTTGATTATTTTTCTTTCTTTTAAATATATTGTCATTGATTTCAGAGAGGAAGAGAGAGATAGAAACTTCAATGATGAGAGAGAATCACTAATCGCTGCCTCCTGCACGCCCCACACTGGGGATTGAGCCTGCAACCTGGGCATATGCCCTAACCGGGAATCGAACTATGACCTCCTGATTCATGGGTAGACGCTCAACTACTGAGTCACACCGGCCGGGCATGGTTTGATTCTTGGCTGTCATGTGGACATGCTTTGCATTTCAGCAGCCCTGATGAGAAAGTTCCAGTCTTAGGTGGGACTTATATTAACCCTTCACCCACCAGGGGCAGTGGATCAGAAGTGAGGTGACAGCAAGATGGTGCTGCACGCATTCTGAATGTGGACGAAAAAGGAGTTTTATGGAAAGTAGCCTCACGTTGTGGTTTGATCATAAATTCTTACCTGGGCAGGTCTTCGTGGGTAAATTTTTATCACTCCAGTCATCTGACTTTTTAGTAAAAGGTTTCCCTTTGCCTTAAGCAAGTCCTGTCCACTGTTTCTGTGCACCTAGGCCAGTGGTTGGCAAACTCATTAGTCAACAGAGCCAAATATCAACAGTACAACGATTGAAATTTCTTTTGAGAGCCAAATTTTTTAAACTTAAACTATGTAGGTAGGTACATTGTTATTAACCTAATTAGGGTACTCCTAAAGCTTAGGAAGACACTCCAGGGGCCAATGAGCCGCATGTGGCTCTCGAGCCGCAGTTTGCTGACCCCGGACCTAGGTTAACACACCTCTGCAATGCCCCCTTTCAGACCCTTCTTTCACAGCATAACCACATCAGAGAGCACTAATCTTGTTAACTGTTTTGTAATCCAATCCCCAGTTTATTTTCTCTCACCTTCACCTAATCTTCCTTACTTCCCTCCTTAATTCCAAATGCACAAAATAAACTGCAATCTGTCATTTATTGGAAGCATTTTTCTCAGTCTGTTGAGCTTGTGTTTCTGGGGTATTCTCTGTTTGGCTCAAATAAATCTTCACAAAAATTCCCTGCAGTTTCAGACGTTCTTATTTCAATATGGGTTCGAGAGACCTGGGGATGACTCATTGCTCCCATCAGAAACTTAAGCACAGAGATATTTACTTTATAGGTGAGGGTTGGACACCAGAATTCTCTCCATGGTTGAGAAGGAGATTTGGCTTATTCTATTTAAATCTTTGGAGCTCCCCGGTTGGGTAAGACTGGAGGTTGGGATGGGGGTGTTAGAACAGCTAATCTAACAAGCTTGCCCTATAATGTCCACGTGGTGGCTTCTGGGCAGATGGCCCAGGCCAGTCCTGATGCTCACCCCCATCCCTACCCTGGAATTCAGTTACCTAAAACACCAATCTCACCAACTTTTTTATAAAAAATAAACCTTTACTTTCTTTTCTTTTTTAAAAAAAAATATTGATTTGAGAGAAAAACATCAATTTGTTGTTCCACTTATTTATGCATTCACTGGTTGATACTTGTATGTGCCCTGACGGGAGATCGAACCCACAACCTTGGTGTATTGGGAGGATGCTCCGACCAATTGATAAACAATTGAGTTATCTGGCCAGCACTGTCTTTTTAAAAAGTATTATAGCCCTGGCCAGGTAGCTCAGTTGGTTAGAACGTATTCCCCACGCGCCAAGGTTGCAATTCGACCCCCTGTCATCTGTCTCTCTCCCTTCCTCTCTCTCAAATCATTAAAAATTATTATAAGCAAAATTAGCCAGGGTTGCCCACCCAGAGTGGTTGAGCATCAGCCTCTGAACCAGGAGGCCATGGTTCAATTCCCGCTCTGGGCGCATGCCTGGATTGCAGGCTCGATCCCCAATGTGGGGCGTGCCGGAGGCTGCCGATTAATAATTCTCTCTCATCATTGATGTTTCTCTCTCTCTCTCCCCCTCTCCTTCTCCCTTCCTCTCTGAAACCAATAAAAATACGTTTTTAAAAAACTAGCCAGGGTAGAAATATCCCCAAGGAGGCACTGCTTTTGAGAAGCACCTGAAGGCTTCAAGCCCTTGACCTGCTTGTGACCAGGGCAAGACCTATGCCCTCCCCAGCTTTTGGGAAAGACTCAGTCACCCCGGCCCTCCCTGCCAAGCCCAGAGTGCTGATGTCATCGGTGCAGGAGGCTTAGCTGGACAGGGACCTTTCACCTCCTTCCTGCCCACTCATTTCCCTGCTGCAGCCGCAGGTGCCTGGATTGCAGGCAGCACCTGCTAACACAGAGCCCGACTCCTCTGGTGGCAGAAGCAGGAGTTGGACTGGACTCTGCCGTCCTCGGGGGCTTTGCGATTCTGGCCCAGGCTCTGGGGGCTCCCTAGTGTTCCTCTTCAGGTTGCTGTGTCGTCATCCTCAGGGAGGGGGAGCAGCTGCCTCGCTGAGTTTGGGGACCATCGCCTTCTGGAGGCCGCTCCACGCGGAGAACAGTCTAAGGCAGACCCCTCTCCTAAGGCCTGAGAAGAGGGTGGCTTCGGAGGCGGCTGCGCCTTCCCGTCTAAGGGACGGGGCAGACGTGGTTCTCCATCGCCAAACCTTCCCGCCCTGCCCCCGCCCGCCAGCAGGGATGCTGGTTCCTGCGGTCGGTCTGGGGGACTCGCCCTGCCTCTCCGTCTGGGTTCAGGGGTAAAGGTGAGGACAGACCCCTCCCTTCCCGTTACGGGCGGCCCGGCTGTTTCCGGCTGAGTCAGCCCTGCGGGAAGAGCGCGACTCCCACGGC
>NW_005360677.1:162093-174349 GCF_000412655.1 Myotis brandtii
CGCACTTCCTCACGCGGGGCAGCCCCTCCACCCCCCACCCGGTAGCTGTGCGCTCCTGATTGGTGGCCCGATGGCCCATGATGGCCCAAAGGCCAGACGGCGGGCAGCAGCACACAGCCGCCCAAGTGGGGCGATAGGGGCCAGGCGAGCAGAGGGCTGGGAGGGGGCCCTGCGCTCTCAGATCGTCGGAGCCAGCGCTGTGAATCCCGAGAGGCACACCTTGACCCCCGCAAGTTGGGACGCGGCGCTTAGATTACCCTTCTCTCCTGGGACAAATTTAATATTCGGGAATTTGCATAAAAGAGTGATTCCTCCCCAGCTCAGAAATTCCCTAGTAAAGTAATTCCTGCTGCTGGGAGGAAGCAATTGTCTCCCCCGATGGCCCCTTCTATTTCAAGAAACCTCGGGAAAGGATATATACATGTGAGGCTTAAGTATGAAAGGAAGCGAGGAATCCTTAAGAGCGCGGGTCTCAGTGGCTGCCCTCCTCTGAACCAGGAGCGCACGGTTCGATTCCTGGTCAGGGCACCTGCCTGGGTTGCGGGTGATCCCCAGTGTGGGGCCTGCAGGAGACAGCGGGTTAATGATTCTCTCATCATTGATGTTTCTATCTCTCTCTCCCTCACCCTTTCTCTCTGAAATTAATAAAATATATATATTTAAAAGCATGGGCTCCTAAGTCGGTGTGACTCCTGATTTTGCTGGGTTTCTTTCTTTCTTTCTTTCTTTCTTTCTTTCTTTCTTTCTTTCTTTCTTTCTTTCTTTCTTTCTTCCTTCCTTCCTTCCTTCCTTCCTTCCTTCCTTTCTCTCTCTCTCTCTCTCTCTCTCTCTCTCTTTCTTTCTTTCTTTCGCTATGTTCCTGTTGTTTGTCAGAGGCCAATTTCCTCATCTGTAAAATATGTAATAATTATTATTGCACCTGTTTCTTAGGATTAGAGTGAAGATTAAAATAGACAAAAACATGGACCACACTCAGCACAGGATCTAATACATAGTATGAACTCAGTACATGGTTGTAAAATGTGCCTGTTAGGGGACAAGATTTTATCCCCAAAGCTGGAGATTTCACACAAAAAAGAAAGTGCACCTGGGCAGTTGGGTTTTGTAGCGCCACCCAAATCATACTGCGGAGACTATGACTGACTTCCCACCAATTACATCTGCTTTCCCAATGGAAGGCAAGCTAGGAACTGAGATGCAAAGAGTGCTTCCTAAAACTCCTAAAACATGACTTAATCTACCCTCCCATATGTACACTCCCCCCGGCCCCCACAAACACAGACACACACAAGGTTTTAGCCCAGTCTCCAGAGCCGCAGGCCAAGAGAGGCAACATGGATGTCTCCTTGTTGGCTTCAATAATCAACTCCATTGATTTTTTTAAAAAATCATAGAGTATAAATGATTCCCCTCCTCTTTGTCCTTGTTGCCATTGTCCAAACTAGAGTCAGTTTCTGCAGGCACCAAGCATCTCAGCTGAGTCTAAAAAGATGAATAAGTGTTCACAGGTGAAGAAACAAAGAACAGGTCATTTCAGGTAGAGAGGCGCACAGGCAAGGCTCAGAGGCTTCACGGGACATGTTCTGTGGAACAATATGCAGCTCTGTGCAGAGGAACCTAGGTGGCAGCTGAGGCACTATGGCATAAGAGTTTAGCACACGAACTATTGGGCTACATTGCCTGAGTTTGAACTCCAGCTCTATTGCTTTTAGACAGTTACTTCATTTCTCTGTGCCTCAATTCTTCATCTATAAAGTAAGATCATAAAAGTATCCACCTCCTAGGGTGTTGAGAGGATTCAATAAACTAATCCTATATAATAAAAGCCTAATATGCTAAGTATCCAACCATTCAACCTGTCGCTATGACATGCATTGATCACCAGGGGGCAGATGTTCCGACCAGTAGGTTAGCTTGCTGCTGGGGTCCAGCTGATTGGGACTGGGCGAGTCAGTCTGGGTACGCCCTGGAGCCCTCCCATGGTCTCTCCCTGGCCCCAGTCGTGCACCAGTGGGGTCCCTTGGCCTGGCCTGCATCCTCTTGCAATTCAGGACCGTGTTGAAGAGCCGGTTTCAGCCTGATCCCAGCAGGCCAGGCCGAGGGACCCCACTGGTTCACGAATCCGTGCACCAGGCATCTAGTGAATTAATAGATGGAGAGAACATAGAACAGTAATGGTACATAGTAAGTGTCCCATAAATGTTGGATATTTATATTTGTAATCATATGTAAGCTTTGGAGCAGCCATGTTTTTATTTTACAATTCAACCCCAAGTGCACCCTCTACAAGAAACTTTCTTCAAATAATCTGAAATGACTATCCATTGTGTACACTCCCAATGCACTCATTTTTCTGTATCAATGTGGTGTTTTTTTTGTTTTTTAAAATAAATTTTATTGATTTTTTACAGAGAGGAAGGGAGAGAGAGAGGAATAGAGAGTTAGAAACATCGATGAGAGAGAAACATTGATTCAGCTGCCTCCTGCACACTCCCTCCTGGGGATGTGCCCGCAACCAAGGTACATGCCCTTGACCAGAATCGAACCTGGGACCCTTCAGTCAGCAGACCGATGCTCTATCCACTGAGCCAAACCAGCTAGGGCTGTACCAATGTTTTAATGACTCCTCCAACACTGGCCTGGGGGTTGGTCACATCAATAGAGAGGGAAGTTTACTGTCATCAAGGAGGTGTCTTGTGACACAATGACTCAGTTAATGCATTCAGCATTTAGTCAGCAAATATTTCCTGAGTATTTACTATGTGCCAGGCACAGTGTTTCACAGGCCTTTCCATAGAGCCCCACATTATGGGAGAATTAGATGGAGGGGTGGTTGATTTAAAGATATCAGAAAGACCAACCTTTGTCTCTGATGCATTCTGATTGGGTCACGATTCTAGATTACCCAGAGTAGATCTGATATCTAACAGCAGTAGGAATTCCATTATCTGATCGACTCATCTTCGGGGACCCATAAGGGCTTCAGTGGATCTGTGAACACTGAAAATTATGTGTTTACCTGTGCGGTCTCCCCCACCCCCCGGGGAGTTCTATTTCAGGCACTATAAGAACTAGATAATTCGACGATCTTCTCAATTACAAAATACCTAAAACATAACAAAAAAATGTTTTAAATGCATAGCAGAGCTTGAAGGGGGTGGGGGGAGGGAAATCGACAGGGGCAACAAACAAACGTGAAGACTCATGTGAAGACAGAGGCAGAGATTGGAGGTGTGGCTTCATAAGTCGAAGAATGTGCGCGGGGCTCCCAGAAGCTGGAAGAGGCAAGGAAGGATTCTCCCCTAGGACCCTCAGAGACAGCAGGGCCCTGCCGACATCTTTGGACTCGGGCCTCTAGAATTACGGGAGAATAAACTTCCGTTGTTTTAAGTCACCCAGTCTGTGGTACTTTGTTATGGCACCCCTAGGAAACTAATACAGGTGGGGTGGGGTGCTGTTTAGAAAGAGAATGATGTCATTTACACATGTGCAGGAATATGGCAAATTAACTCACTTTAGGTCACCAGAAAGCTGTGTTGGATCATGGGGAAGGGGATGGGAACAAGACAATGGGGAAGGGGAAGGGAAGGGGATAGTGCTGTGGGACACTAGGGTGCTAAGGGTTGAGTATATCTGGGGCCAGACCAGGGCTGAACTGGGAGCAGAGGTCCAGGGCAAGGCACAGGCCTTAGAAGAGAAGCTTTCCCATCGGTATTATCCAAGAAGTGACTTTGGGGACAGGCCACACTTCTGGGTTCCCTAAAGGTAGAGGTTCTCTCTCTTCTCACACCAAGGACTTCATTAATTAGCCTGCATCCATGAATCCACATTTTGATTTTTGTCTCAAAAAATTTGCCTACCAAGAGATCCTAACTAACAAGAGAGAACTAATAATTATTTCTTCATTCACTTCAACATTTACTGGATGCCAGGTTTGTGCTACTGGGTGGTGATGAAACCTGAAGGAATTGCATTATCTATTCTTAAGCAGTTTAAACTTAATTTAAATGATTTGAACCAAAATTAAATCACTTGACATTTCAGTTAGTCTAGCAACCTTACTTGAGAGGGAGCGTATAGGTTACATCAGGCTTTTAAAATTATAAAAAATAGCTCTGGGGACATTTTTAGTGTGGATAAGGCTGGTTTCTTAATCCTGAAGTGTGAGCAGAGAGCAATCTTTTGTTTTCTAACCCTGTGAGCTCTATACAAAGATCACAGACCCAATAATGCAAATAAAAGCAAGATTTAATGTCACTTCATAGGCTGTCAGACCCAGAGGCAAAAACAAAGCAAAAAAAGAGGATCAGAATTGACAAGAATGTGGAGAAACAGGAACCTTCATAAATGGCTGGTAGAAATGTAAATGATGTTCCTCCTTTGGAAAAAAGTTTGCTAGTTCCTCAAGGAGTTAAACACAGTTACTATATGACCCAGCAATTGTACACTAGAAGAGTGAATATTATTGTTTGTGAATTGTTCCTCAATAATAATAAGAAGAAAGTCTCCAGCCCATCTCTGTGCTCTACCCATGCACTGCCCATCTCCAAAGGCTACCACTGTTATGTCCCTGGTGCATTTTCCCAAAGAAAAGCTATGTATCTATAGGTATATAGATATATAGATATTATTTTTTGTGCAATTGAGACATTTCAGCCTTGGCCAGTGTGGCTCAGTTGGTTAGAGCATTATCCTGTGCACCAAATGGTCACAGGTTTGATTCCCGGTCAGGGCACATACCCAAGTTTTGGGTTCAATCCCTGGTCAGGGTGCATGCAGAAGGCAGCTAATCAATGTTTCTCTTTCACATCAATGTTTCTCTCTCTCTTTCTCCCTCTCCCTTCCTCTCTTTCTCTAAAATCAATTTAAAATATATGTTTTTAAAATAATGAATAAATAAGTAAAATTTTCACACAAAGGAATATTATTCTGGACATTTCATATAAATGAATTATGCAATACAGGTTTACAATTGTGAGTATGTGAAACAGTTTACTCTTGTATTATTATTTATTAATTATACTATTTTCCATATGAACAACTGTAAATCTACTTTTGCCCTAACCTGTATATGGCCTCTTATGTCTGGCTTCTTTCACTTAGCATGCTTTCAAGGTTCATCCATGTTGTAGCACATATCAGAATCTCATTTCTTTTTATGTACAAACTAGAGGCCTGATGCATGAAATTCGTGCAAGAGTAGGCCTTCTTTCCCCCGGTTGCCAGCACAGGCTTTCCTCTGGCACCTGGGACCCGGGCTTCCCTCACAGCCCCGGCTTTCCATATGAACAACTGTAAACCTACTTTTGCCCTAACCTGTATATGGCCTCTTATGTCTGGCTTCTTTCACTTAGCATGCTTTCAAGGTTCATCCATGTTGTAGCACATATCAGAATTTCATTTATTTTTATGTACAAACTAGAGGCCTGATGCATGAAATTCGTGCAAGAGTAGGCCTCCTTTCCCCGGGTTGCCAGCACAGGCTTTCCTCTGGCACCTAGGACCCGGGCTTCCCTCACAGCCCCGGCTTCATCCCAAAGGTCGTCTGGAAGGACATCTGGTCTAATTAGCATGTTATGCTTTTATTATTATAGGTAACATTCCATTGTATGAATACAGTAGGTCCTCGGGTTATGTCGGAGATCTGTGCCCACAGCTCGACAAAGCGCGATTTGCGCCGTAAGTTGGAACCCACCTACATAAGCACCTATGTCACTCACATGGAGCACATACACAGCAGTAATGAAGTGAAACAGTAAAAAAAAAATTAAAAGAAAGATAACAATTCCTGACCTTTACTTGTGGTAAATAACTAATAAAAAACATAAAGCACATATGTACATACATCGAAATGACGGAACTTTTTTTTTTAATTATAAGTAAATGGGAGATGGCGAAGTAACCACGAAACAACATACGTCGAGTCCGACGTAACCCGAGGACTGCCTGTATACCACATTTTGTTCATCCATGCATCAGTTGATGGACATTTGGGTTGTTTCCTCTCTTTGGCTATTATGAATAGTGCTGATATAAATATTTGTTTACAGATTGGTATACAAACACATGTTTTCAATTCTCTTGGGCATATAAGAGTAGAATTACTGGGTTATAAGTTTATGTTTAATATTTCAAGGAAGAGCCAAACTGTTTTTGCAAAGTGGCTGCATCATTTTAAATCCCGCTAGCAATGTATAGGGTCCTAATTTTCCCATGGTCTTGTCAAAACTTTTTATTGTCTTTCTTTCTTATTTTAGCTGTTTTAGTGATTGTGAAGTGATAGCTCATCATGGTTTTGATGTTTATTTCCTAATGACTAACGATGCTGAGCATCTTTTCAGATGTATATTGGCTATTTTTATATCTTATTTTTTGCATGACAGAGTCTTTACTTCTTTTCATATATTTTTATTGATTTCAGAGAGGAAAGAAAATGGAGAGAGAGATAGAAACATCAATGATGAGAGAGAATCATTGATTGGCTGCCCCACACTGGGGATCAAACCCACAACCCAGGCATGTGCCCTGACTGGGAATTGAACTGTCACCTCCTGGTTCATAGGTTGACGCTCAACCACTGAACCACGCCGGCCAGGCAAGAGTCTACTTTTAAATGATTACCAGTAAAAAAAAAAAAAAATGATTACCAGTACTGGTAATCAAGTAATAACATGTAACAAGTTCTGGAATTCTATCATCTAGTAATTTTGATTAAGAGATACTAACAGCAGCCCAACAATTATACTAGTATTCATTGTTCTAACCCTTCGCCAGAAAGGATTATTTTAAGACTGGCTGCTGCTTTACACAGGTTACAAACAAGTATTTACTAGTTTTTCATAGATAAAGCCCCGACCTTCAAGAAAGCTTCAGGGAAAACTAATGGGGGGAAAAAGAGAAAGCTTTAGGAGGAAAATTTTTTAATCCCCCCCTTTTTTTTTCTTAAAAAAAAGTGTTTCCAGGAGTCTTCTGGGGCCTGGCTGTAGCCTGGACTTCCCAGACCTGGGAGGGAAGTGGGGGGGCCAGAAGTGAGGGGAAGGAGGGTGCATAAAAAAATAAAAATAGTTTCTTACTACATCTAAGAAAGAAAAAGCCAATAGTATAATATATATATAATATGCTTGAGCTAAAAGGCATAGAAAAACAATGTATATCCATTAAATGTCTAAGAAATATGAGGTAAAAAGATGAAAGCTTTGGATAAGCTCTAAGTTTGTACAAAGAAAGTAGATTTGCTGTTCTCCACAAAGTAAAAGGACCTACTATATAAAATACAGAAATAATTTAATGCCTTTCACAAGAATATAACTCAAGTTTTGCAAAAACTTCATATTCCATGGAGGCATCTAAAATGCCAATTCATGGAATAGGCACTTCTTTCTTCTTCCTCATCCATTTATGTGGCAGTTTTCCTGGATTTCTGGCTAGATATCTCAGACAAATGTCAAGAGGCTATTCCTGTTCTGCTCAGGTTGTGAGTTCGATCCTTAGCAGGGGGCATGTGGGAGGCAGCCAATCAATGTTTTGCTTTCACATTAATGTTTCTCTATCTCTCCCTCTCCCTTCCTCTCTCTACACATCAATAAAAAAATAAATAAAATTTAAAAAGGACAAATCCTGGCCAGCATGGTTCAGTGGTTGAGCATCGACCTATGAACCAGGAGGTCATGGTTTGATTCTGATTCCTGGTCAGGGCACATGCCCAGGTTGCAGGCTCAAAACCCAATGTGGAGCATGCAAGAGGCAGCCGATCAATGATTCTCTCTCATCACTGATGTTTCTATCTCTCCCTCTCCCTTCCTCTCTGAAATCAATAAAAATAATAAAAATAAAAAGAACATAAAAATCTCAAAGGATAAGCTTCAATTTTGCCTACCTCAAGTAAAATAACTTAGCCACCTCATATCTAAAAATGGGCTACTAATAAACCCTGAAAGACTCAGAAGAATCTTATCTTTTTTTGTTTTGTTTGGCTTGGTTTTTATTTTTTGTTGTTAATCCTCATCCAAGGATATTTTCTCCATTGATTTTTAAAGAGAGTGGAAGGGAGGGGGAGAGATAAAAAGAAACATCGATATGAGAGAGACACATCGATTGGTTGCCTCCCACACATGCCCTGACCCCCAGCCCAGGGATTGATCCTGCAACTTAGGTATGTGACCTAGACCAGAATCAAACCCGAGACCCTTCAGTCCACAGGCCTAAGCTCTAACCACTCCCTACCTTCCACTATCTCTAAAAATCAATGAAAAAAATATCCTCAGGTGAGGGTAAAAATTTTTTAAAAAGATAGAAATAGACTTTAGAAAAAAGCCAAAACTTTGGAGTCCTAAAATATGATTTCATGGAGTAAACAATATCACCGCCACTGTAGTTTATAAAATGTATAGCAGATGTTCTATCTGTCCAAATATAACCCTGAAAAAAGTCATTCCATGGGTCCCAAGGACATTTCCCACTTCCTTTAGATGCATTTGAGCTATGGTCATTGGATTTTATTCAAATGCCACCATCTCAAGAATACAAATATGTGTTAATTATTATTTGTATGGGTTGAGGCATTCCCTTTTGAGAGAGCAACAGCCTTAATGGTAAGTAAATTATTAGAAAAATAATAACTAATTCCTAATTGGGGCATTCCCTCTGAGTTACAGTGACTGAAGGACTCATTTTACTGAGCAAAAAAATCCAATCCATTTATAATATTTGGCCTATTCTACAGCATTTTCATTGTGCCTATTACTCCCAGTTCTTTGGATTGGTGGAACATACAAATGGCATTTTCTAATTTTGCATGCAAAAAAATCAACTTCAGTACAAAAAAAAAACAAACACCCTGCATTTTGACCATCTTAAGTTGATATCATTTCTACTGAAATCTTCCCATTTCTATAAGTACTTGCAACTAGTCTTCTTACCTATTGTATATCTTCAGGAGTTGTAATGGGGGCTGGGGCTGGGAATTTCTGGCCTTGCAGGCAGGATTTCCCATGTTAATTTTAGTCTTATTTTGAGATCTGTAGAGTCTGAGCAAGATTCTAGGGATATTGTGTAGTGGGTTGAAAGGGTGCCGCTTGTGGGTTGAGCCCCAAGGGACTGTCACCTCACCAGTCATCTCAAACCCTCTTACCTGTCTCAGTTTCTCTCCCCAGCTGTCTAATACAGGTGTGATGACTCAGAGCACTAGGTAATCAATTTATTTTTTATTTTATATTTTTGCAATTATTTTTTTCTCAAATATATTTTATTGATTTCAGAAAGGATGGGAGAGGGAGAGAGAGATAAAAGCACCAATGATGAGAGAGAATTATTGATCAGCTGCCTCCTGCACACCCCACACCAGGGATTAAGCTCGCAACCCAGGCGTGTGCCCTGACCGGAAATCAAACCGTGACCTCCTGGTTCATAGATCAACGCTCAACCACTGAGCCTTGCCGGCTGAGCAGTAACCAATCTTTATGTGTGATTTCCTGGGCAAGTCAGTTATTTAATTACAGCTGAGTTGGAATTCCCTATGGGGCACCTACACATCATGAGGGATGCCCTCTGACACCTCCACATAATTCTTAGTCACCTAAGAATATCCAAGAGTCAAGCTGCAGGGAGGAAATGCCTCTTATCTTTGGAGCCAAATGAGTTCAGGCTCTCATTTATCGAGCAAAAGATTTTGTTCAGACTCTCAGAAAGCAATTCCAATTGAAAAGCCAAAGTTAAACACCAGCAAGCCTTTTTTCCTCCTGTCCCATCTTAGCCTTGGGCCTCTCAACCCGTAACCTTTAGTTTCACCTCGAGGATTTTAAAAGCAACTCAAATAAATTCAGGGCCTTTTACCTCAAAACAGGGAGGTCTGGAATTCCAACTGAAACTCACCCAAGTTCAGCTGTTGCACAACAAGCAGCCAGTGGGACACCATGGGCCCCTGCTGGTACCAAGCATGGGTCTGAGTCCGCAAGGTGGTTCTGGTGGGCTTCTTTGGAATCCTGCTGCATTAAGCCATGTAAATGTCAACATAAGGAACGTCCAAACCTGTAAGAATTTTTTATGAATTTACTTGAGCCAAACTGATGACAATTGCCGAGAAGCAAAATCTCAAGGGATTGAGAGAATGCTCCAGAAAACGGCAGCTTTCCTACTTATTTTATACATCAGAATCAAAGGAGACATAAGGGGATTACATAAAATCCACTGGTGATAGATCAGGGAGGTGGGAGAAAGCAAAGAGGGAGAGAAATCTCTGGGATTGATAAAAAGTAAAAGGAATAGACACAGTTCTTTAACACAGGCAGGTGTAGAATAGTTAACAATGAACATGATTTGTGGTCTCTGCTCTGGTGCCGTGGTTGTGCTTTGAAGGGGGGAGTGTGGAATTACTTGATATTCCAAAGGTATGTTATCAGGTATGTTATCTTAGATGCAAAATAAATAAATAAATAAAGTAAGGATGATAGACAGGCTCAGTTAAGTTAAAGATTGACCTTTGTTAGGGAAAAATACCACCTAGGACATGACTACCTGCCTTGAACAGCTTTTAGTTAGAAAGTTTTCATTTCAGACTATCTTATGTGCTTACTTTAGTTCTTGTGAGTTTGTAAGGCCACCATGCATACCTCCTCTGAGCTTGTCAGGTTTAGTGTGTGGCTGCTTTTTTTGTCCACACACCAGTGAGCTTCCTGCTTTGAAAGCAAAAGTATGGCTTTACTGGGAGGGAGTGAACCCATCCTCTGGGGAGGAAACGCAACTCTGGCAGGTGGACAGCAGTCCTGGGAAGAGGACGCTCAGAAAAGGAAGGCAACATTGTCCAGGGAGCAGGGCCAGCTCTGTCCTGCTCTGATGTGCTTACTTTAGGGGTGAGTTGAAACGTGGACTCTGATGATAGCAGCTCCTTCTCAGGCCTGTCTGGCACGTGAAAATGCCCTTCCCTTGGTCAGCTCTGTGATGTAACCTGGGAGTTTAGCAACTGCAGGGTTGGTTACTAAGCTTGGTTCCAGGCCCTTGTCTTGTGTCCAGATTATGGAACGATTTTGACTTGGTGGCCTTTCCACTGGGGGCCTCATACATGAGGCTTCATCCTCAGGAGATGGGGTCCCTCTCACAGGCACTCCATTTGTGGGAAAGGGCTGTTAGTGTGCTGGCCTCTCAGAGCGGGTGGGGGTGGGTGACCCAGCTTGGAAGAATTAAGGGACCTGCAGGCAACTCACGTCTACCTTTTAGGTGATTCAACCAAGAACCTGAACTTCCTGAAGTGAGGAACCCAGAACACAGTTTCACACACACAAAAACTCCAACAGTCATTTGCCCCTTGACTAAGCGACCTGCATCAGGAGGCTGGGAAAGCCACGTGCCCAGGCACTCTGGGGCACCAGGAGTCACAATGACAATGAGAACATCAACAGGCTTAGAGCCACTGACAGGGCCAAGGCTCCTAACGTACCCACACCTGCCCTGATGTACACACACACACCAGTCACAAGATGTACACACACACACCAGCCACGATGTTCACACTCAGAGTCCCCTGGGCCCTACACATCCCATCGCCCTCAAGCTCATTCTTCTGGGTAGAACTCATTTTGAGTGAGCCCCAAAGCTGTTGGCTTTCTTTGCTATGAAAAAGAAATTCTAGCCCTAACCGGTTTGGCTCAGTGGATAGAGAGTCAGCCTGTGGACTGAAGGATCCCAGGTTTGATTCCAGTCAAGGGCATGTACCTTGGTTGCGGGCACATCCCCAGTAGGGGGTGTGCAAGAGGCAGCTGTTCGATGTTTCTAACTCTCTATCCCTCTCCCTTCCTCTCTGTAAAAAAAATCAATAAAATATATATATTAAAAAAAAGAAAGAAAGAAAAAGAAATTCTACATATTCCTCTCTCCCTGTTCTGCAGAGAGAGAAGAGGCAAGGGGCAGCTATATAACTTCATTTCAGCAGCTTGAGAACAGGAAGCTGCCAGGATCCCATAAAAGCACTGAGTTATAGGATCTAATCCACTAGAAGGAACCCTTGAGCATTATTGGAGCTCAGTCAGTTTGTTTTAACAATGAGGACCTGGAGGCAGGCAGGAGAGAGGAAGAGATTTGCCCATTGCTCCGGGCTGGGGAGTCTTTGAACTTGAGTTTGGTGATGTGAGTGGGATGGGTAGAGAGGGTTCAGGTTCTATCTAGTTAAAGGTTTTAGTGAATTCAGGGGGCTTACTGACCTTTAGTGCCTGTGAATGACAAGAGTTTGATCAACAGAGAGCCGCTGAGCACCTGCTTTGTACCA
>NW_005360677.1:174687-177540 GCF_000412655.1 Myotis brandtii
CAACCCAGGCATGTGCCCTTGACCGGAATCGAACCTTGGACCCTTCAGTCCGCAGTCCGATGTTCTATCCACTGAGCCAAACCAGCTAGGGCTGTAATAATATTTAAGAATGTCACAGGAGGTTCTCTGGACAAAACCTGCTTATCAATTGAGAGACTCAGGAAGTGATACTTCAATCTGCACAAGAACCAGGGGTGGGGACTGGGGTGGTTTCCAGCCCCAAGTGTGAGAGCTGGGAGCCTGAGATGTCCAGTGGTTTTAGCTGCCTTTCAGGATCAGCAGAGGAGGGAGTGGTGGGGGCGGGGTTCAGAGGGACTGGAGAGGCGAGGATTCCACTGAAGAGCATTTCCTGAAAGCAGCTTCTGCCCTACTTGGCTGTGCTCAGAGGCAGCAGGGCAGCCCCCTGCCCTCCATTAGCCAACTGGGAGCACAGCCATGGAGTCCGTTGGCTGCCAGATGAAATGTCTGGGGCATCTGTGTCTGGGGAAAAGGTGCCAGCAGGCCAAGAGGGAGAATGAGCCCCTATGTGCACATGTGCATAAGGATAGGCCGGTGTGTGTAGCCACACTCAGAAGAGGAGGAAGTAGGAGCTGTAATTATGAATGAAAACATCACAGAAATCAGGAGAACCCCATTGCCTCCCAAGCCCTCTACACCAACTTCCATCCCCCTAAGAAGACAGCAAAAGACGTCTCCTCCTGCATCTCCTGCAGCCACTTGCCAAGCAGCACAAAGCTCATTCCAAGCCTGGCTCGGTCAGCTGGCCTTGAGACAGGCCAATAAGCCAGGACAGGTGGAATAGGGAAACTGAGACAGATAGTTCAACAAACTGGCAGAGCAATTTACAGCAGAGCAATTTTAGCTTACCTCCCTAAAGTTAATACCTAGGCCTCAATTGTATTTCAGGTCCAGGCACAGAAAAGCAGCAAAACCAAGTGGACGATACTAAGATCAGTTACAAAGACTAACGACCCCTGCCCTGACACTGACCAAACAGTGGAGGCCACAACCCTGAAAAAACACACCTAGGAAATTGATGAATATTCTACTGAAACCCTCCCCTGAGACTCCCCTAAGATTCCCGCCTGCAAGAAAGAAAGAAAAGCCTCAAGACAAAGGACCTAGTGCTCACTCTCCCTCTGGAGAATAGCCCCCTCCATTCCTTTTCCCTTATTCTTCCCTCTCTTCTTCTCCCACAGGCACACACCTTCTAAACTCTAGAGCAGCGGTTCTCAACCTGTGGGTCGCGACCCCTTTGGGGGGCGAATGACCCTTTCACAGGGGTCGCCTAAGACCATCGGAAAACACATATATAATTACATATTGTTTTTGTGATTCATCACTATGCTTTAATTATGTTCAATTTGTAACAATGAAAATACATCCTGCATATCAGATATTTATATTACGATTCATAACAGTAGCAAAATTACAGTTATGAAGTAGCAACGAAAATAATTTTATGGTTGGGGGTCACCACAACATGAGGAACTGTATTAAAGGGTCTCGGCATTAGGAAGGTTGAGAACCACTGCTCTAAAGGATCCTAGGAGGTTTGCAACCAGGGGAGCAATGGGCAGTGGCAGCTCGTCCCAGACTAATGCTCTGAACCTGCCCCAAGGCCTCCTTTTGCTTCTTCTGTGCTAAACCCTTCCTTGTTTTACTGTCCTCAGCTTTAGTAAACATCCCCTCATGCTGTGAAATTTTTTCTGCGTGAAGTCAAGAACCCACATACTGCCGACTGGCCCGAGGCAGACCCCCTCAGGACCATGTCCCCTGTCTGGTAACAGCCTGGGCTCCCGAGTCTCAGAGAGCCCCCTCTATTCAAGGACAAGAGGACCTAAAGGACTTCTCTAGGTCTTAGCACTGAATAGTTTACGATTCCATGAAGGAAGGAGAGCGAAGTGTCAACACACGGGTTTATCCTAAATTGTTAGATGGACATGACTTGGCTGACAGCATAGAAAGAGAAAATTCTCTTAAATACATGTTTGAAGTGAGTTTCCCTTTTGATTCCTATTACTTACAGAAGACAGGACTAGAAAGTACATAAACCTTTACTGAGATAATGAAATAGGGGTTTCTTCAACCCAAATCTTTCCTAAGCTTTTTTATTAACATGTTTTTTCAGAACATTCAGTGAAATTATTTTCTTCTTCTTACAACATATGCTTATAATAAGACATTTGAAACTATCAGAAAATATAAAACTAATTCATAATCCACCACCCACCTTTAGAATTCCCACAGGCCTAAGCCCTAGCCAGATAGCTCAGTTGGTTAGAGTGTCGTCCCTATATGCCAAGGTTGCAGGCTTTTTCTCTGATCAGCGTACATATAAGAAGCAACCAATGAATGCATAAATAAGTGGAACAACAAATCGATGTTTCTCTCTCAAATAAATAATATCCCTGGCTGGTGTGCTCAGTGGTTAGAGCGTTGTCCTGGCCCTCCCACTGAAGAGTCTTAGGTTCGATTCCCGGTCAAGGGCACATACCTAGGTTGCAGGTTGCAGGTTCGATCCCCAGCCCTGGTCTGGGCTCATGCAGGAGGCAACCAATCAATGTGTCTCTCTCACATTGCTGTTTCCAATGTTTCTCTCTCTTCCTCTCTCTTTCTCTCTTTCTCCCTCTCCTCCATCCTTCCCTTCCACTCTCTCTAAAAATCAATGGGAAAAATATCTTCAGGTGAGGATTAATAAAAATAAAATAAATAATTTTTTTAACTTTTTTTTATACATTTTTTTAATTGATTTTAGAGAGGAAGGGAGAGGGATAGAGAGATAGAAACATCAATGATGAGAGAGAATCATTGATTGGCTGCCTCCTGCACACCCCCTACTGGGGATTGAGC
>NW_005360677.1:177691-184687 GCF_000412655.1 Myotis brandtii
TGTGACTAATGAATAAAAGGGTCCTATCTAGTGAAAAATAATGTTAATATTAATGTTCCTATTTAAGAGTATATATTCTCTCTCTCTCTCTCTCTCTCTCTCATATGGCCCATTTAGTTTTTGTTTGTTTTTTTGTTAATCCTCGCCCGAGGAGATTTTTCCCATTGATATTTTAGAGAGGGTGAGAGAGAGGAGGAGAGATAGAGAGAAAACATCCATGTGCGAGAGATACATCACATCGATTGGTTGCCTCCCACATTCGCCAGGTACATTCCCTTGACTAGAATCAAACCCATGACCCTTCAGTCTGCAGGCCAAGGCTCTAACCATTGAGCAACCGGCTAGGGCCCCATTTAATTTTGACTACTGTTTTTTCTACTCTGTATTGTTCATCCAGCATTTCCTAAATGGAGCCTGGGGATAGAGGTCTATGGTGCCTTCAGGACTCATATACACACCCACCCACACCACACTAGCTGCAGCTCCTTAATGGAAGTTCTGGAAACACACACTCTGAGGAAAACACACTTAGCCATAGCTCATTTCCCTCAGCCCAGCATTTCACAGGTAAGAAAACTGAGGCCCGGAGAAGTGACTTGCCCAGGTCAGTGGTTAGTTAGCGCTAGAACCAGACTCAGAATCAAGGTCCCAGGTAGGGGGTGAAGAACACACCATTTGCCTTGGCTGCTCTCTGCCCATCTTTCAGGGCTGGCTCTCCCTTCCCTGGGCCCCCTCCTCGGGCGCTCAGAGCTGCCACAGCCCTTCCATTCCACGTCCACCTCCCACCGCTGCCGCTGCTCTTGACCCAATTTCCCCATCCAAATGCACTTGACTGTTTTCCCTTCGTTGCGTATTTGTTGTTGTTACCATGTTGCACAAGCAATTAATTTACAAAACTTTAGTAAATTTTCATTCCTCCCCCCCCCCATTGTAAAAGTAACAGATGCGCACAGAAGAAAATTTGGGCAAAAAAGAAAAAGAAAAAAGAGGCTCGTAATCATATGACCACTGTTAAAATGTTGTTGCAAAATAAATACAAGTAAAATAGAATCAATCACTGAGCAGCTGTTCTTTTTTTAAAAAATATCGCAGATAAACAAATTTTAGTGTTTATTTATTCAATAAATATTTACTGAACATCTACCATATGCCAAGCACTGCTCTGGGTTTAGGTACATGGTAATTAGACAAAATAGTCCAAGTCCTTGTCCTCAAGGAGCTACTTGTAGTGGGGAAAGGTAGAGAGATGATTAACAAATAAATATAAAATAGGCTTGCTGGTGTTGAACACTACACACTAAAAGTGAAGCCGAGATGGGGAGGTTGGGGAGTGCTGCTTTAATAGGATAATTAGGAAGGCCTTCCTGAAAAATGACATTTGACCGGGGCCCAGAGAGGAGTAAGAAAGTGATCCATTCATTCATGCACACAAATGTCTATTGGAAGCATTCCAGACTCTGAGGATGCAGCAGAGAAGAAAGGAGACATTCCTTTCTAGGCCACCGGTCCTCTCCTTCACTGCAGACACCTTTGTTCCACCCAATGGCTTGAAGACTGAATAGCTTAGGAAGGGAAGGAAGTGAAAGAGCTACCCTAACCATGTTAATAAAGACTTAAAATATCTAAAATTAATGAATATCGATCCTCTTCCCAAATAAGACTTGTTCAACGTTCTCTGCTCACCACTGCCATCTTAGTTCAAATGTTGACCAACTTTTACTGCATGCTGTTATTTCTACTGTCCCAAAGTAATCATTATTATTAAAAATGGTTTTGAGTAGTCATAGTTTGTTTAATCTGTATGTTTTCTAAATGTTTACTCACTGTTTCTTCTTGCATCTCACTATTTTCTTCTAGGTTCAGTTTTCTTCTTAGGTACATGCTTCAAACGTTTCCTTAGCAAGGGTCAGTGGCTAACTCTCTGTTTTTGTTTTTAAAGATTTTTTAATTGACTTTTACAGAGAGAGGAAGGGAGAGGGAGAGAGAGAGAAACATCGATGTGAGAGAGAGATATCGATCAGCTGCCTCCTGCATGAACCTCTACCAGAGATTGAGCCCACAACCCAGGCATGTGCTCTGACTGGGAATCCCATCGGCAACTTTTCAGTGCACCAGATGACTCCCAACCAATTGAGCCACACTAGCCATGGCTCCCTGTTTTTGTGTGTCATTTGAAGATGTGTTTAATTTGCCCTCCTTTTTAAAGAATAACAGCTTTATTCAGATATAATTGACATGCCAGAATTCACCCTTTTAAAGTGTACAATTCAGCCCTAGCCGGTTTGGTTCAATGCACAGAGCGTCGGCCTGTGGACTAAAGGGTCCCAGGTTTGATTTCGGTCAAGGGCACATGCCCAGGTTGTGGGCTCGATCCCCAGTAGGGGACGTGCAGGAGGCAGCCAATCAATAATTCCATCTCATCATTGATGTTTCTATCTCTCTCTCCCTCTCCCTTCCTCTCTGAAATCAATAAAAATATTTTTTAAATGAAGTGTACAATTCAGTGGTTTAGAATATATTTACAGAGTTGTGCAACCATCACCATTGTCTAATTTTAGAACATTTTCATCATCTCAAAAAGAACCCTGTACCCATTAGCTGTCACTTTCCATTCTTTCCCCTCTCCCTCAGCCCCTGGCAACTAGTAACCTACTTTTTGTCTCTACAGACTTTTCATATAAATGGAATCATACAATATGAGTCCTTTTCTGTCTGACTTCTTTCACTTGATCTACTGTTTTCAAGGCTCATCTGTATTGTTGCATGTATTAGTATTTCTTTTTTTTTTCTTTAGTCCTCACTTGAGGATATTATTTCCATTGATTTTTTATTTTATTTTTAGAATAAACACCTTTATTACATGAGTTAAGACAGGAGGGAAGAGGATGTATTTGCCTTCCCGGGCGGGCCTTGATTTCCTGCAATTAGAGCTCCAGCCCCTGGCCCTCCAGCACACAGCCATCTGCTGGGCACGCTGGCCTGGTCTGGAGCGAGGCAGGCAAGAAGCCCGCCTGCTGGAGCTGCCCCTCGAGAAGACCGCTGATTTTGGCGTTCTTTTTCCTGTCATCAGATTTCTTCTGACTTTTCTTTGATCGTTTTTTCTTTAAAATCTCTTCCTCCTCAGGAGTCAGCTTGGCCCCTTCCTTGCGGCCCAGGGGCAGTGCATAGTGGGACTTGTACCACTATCGGTACGATGTGCTGTCAATGAGCATGATGCAGCTCTTTACTAGGGTCTTGGTGCGGACCAGTTCATTGTTGGATGCATTGTAGGCAACATCAATCATCCTTGTTTTGCGTACAACACTCTGAGCCCCAGGAGAAGTTGCCCACATCCAGCCTCAAGGCTCGGTACTTCTTGTTGCCACCCCGCACAGGGACTGTGTGTATGTGGCGGAGTCCAAATTTAGTGCTGCCAGCAGGGCATCCCAGCTCATATTTTCGCTTCCTGTGGTAGGGCTTTCTCTTTCCCCTTGTCTTGTGGCACTTGTGTCAGTTGTCCCCAAGAGATCCCCATGGGTCAGCACTGGCTGGAAAGAGCTCCACTGATTTTTAGTGAGAGTAGAAGGGAGGGAGGGGGGAGAGAGAGAGAGAGAGAAACATCGACGTGAGAGAGACACATCAATGTGTTGCCTCCTGGACCGGGATGGGCCTGTAACCCAGGTACATGCCCTTGACCAGGAGTGGAACCGGGACCCTTCTGTCCTTGGCCTGACACTCTAACCACTGAGCAACCAGCCAGGGTACATGTACAATGTATTAGTATTTCATTTTTTATGGCTATATAATATTTTTGTACCACATTTGTTTATCCATCAGCAGTTGATGTACATTTGAGCTGTTCCCACTTTTATTGGCATTTTTAAAGAAAGCTGCTACGAATATTTTTGTGTAAGTTTTTGTGTGAACATGTTTTCAATTCTCATGGTTACATACTTAGGAGTGAACTTGCTGGGCCACATGGAAACTCTATGTTTAACTCTTGGAGGAGCTGCCAAACTGTTTTTCACAGTTGCTGCACCTTTTTACCAGCAACATATAAGGGTTCAATTTTCTCCACATCCTCACCAATGTTTCTTTTCTTTTCTTTTTTTAAGTAAATAGCAATCCTCCCTCCTCCCCCTGCCAAAAAAAAAAAAGAAAAAAAGAGAAAAAACAATAAATAAATAGCATCCTAGTGAATGGGAGGGGATATCTTGTATGTCCTATCTTGTGAGTTTAACTCCCTTAGAGCTGTGGTCGGCAAACTGCGGCTCGCAAGCCACATGCGGCTCTTTGGCCCCTTGAGTGTGGCTCTTCCACAAAATACCGACTTCTGCGCATGGGCCATGAAGTTTCAATCCCACTGTACATGCGCACCCGCATGTGGTATTTTGTGGAAGAGCCACACTGAAGGGGCCAAAGAGCCGCATGTGGCTCGCGAGCCGCGGTTTGCCTACCACTGCCTTAGCGTTTAGGAGATGCTTGCCTGCGGGAAAGGAGAGGCGGAGGAGAAGGCACAGGTGTGTTCGTGGGAGGGTTAGAGAGCTGGAACATTTGTTTTAAGGGATTTTAAAGGCTGGGTGTTTAGGGGAGGATCTTACTCATCAGCTTTAGGCTGATGCACCAAAATGAGATTTATTCTCTTAACTTCATCTATCCTTGGATGTGGTTACTGGCAAATGGCACTAATTGGATTTCTGCTGTCTTTCTCCCTGAGTAGGTTTAAGCTATTTACGCTCCCGATGGGGAAGGGAAGTGTAAACTATTTACTTTTAAATGTGCTTGGCTTAGGGAAGATAGGGCTGACTAGGTGGCTGAAAACTGCTGTTTAACTATCTGTCTTAGTTTCCCTACTCCACGTGTCCTGGAATTTTCCTAGCTTCTTACTATCCTATAACCGGGGGGAAACGCCAAAAGTTTAAAATCAGGATGGATTCTGAGGAACTGACACATAGCCTTATTCAAATTCATAAGAGCTTTAACAGGAGGGATTTATATACACAGGCAAAGCAGCTGCTTGCTCCCAGGGGTGGCCGGCCTGGAGAAAACCCACCCCCTCCCAGGACAGGGTCTCTTTTTTATAGCGGGTTAATATCAAAACCATATGGTGGATGGTCACGACCACCAGAAAGAGCAGTGCATTGCTGAGTGAGCCGATACCATCTGTACACATGCATTAATGTCCTCCTGGGGCCTGGCGGGTATCGTTGGGTAGTATTCAGCTTTCTGGGTAGTCCTCCAAACCTGAGGCTGTAGAAAGTTAAGCAGTCACAGAAGCTTAAACAGACAGCCCAGAATTTTCTAGACGCCTTTACTTCGGGAGCCACATTAAATCTCTAAAGTGAGTTCGCCTACAGCTCACTATAACAAACAGAACCTTAAAGAGGAGGTTACTGTGGAATTCCTGTGTGCACTCACTGAACAGAGGCTCAAGTCCCTCGTTGGGAGTTTTGTAGTCAATGATAGGGACTTACGGACTGCTTTCTATGTGTTGGGCAGAGTTCTCAGTGCTTCATGTGGGTTAACTCATTTAATTTCCAGGTAAGGACTGTTATCATCCCCTATATCAGTTGAGGACACCAAAGTACAGAAAAGCTTTAAGGATTCGCCCAAGTCCCCCAGCGAAGCAAGGGATGGCATCTGGGACACCTGGAAGTGATTTCAGAGCTCGAGCCTCTCCTAGCAACAGTGTGAAAGAAGTCTCTGAAACGCGCACAAAAACAGACGAAATTCTAGGGTAACACAGAGCCAAAATTCCTGCGGGCTGAGTAAAAAACTCAATTTCAAAGTGCCTGCCTGCCAGCACGCTTTCAACCCGAACTTTCTCATTTCCCGGCCTCCCCTCCCCCTCGGACACATGCCTGACAGCCCGGGATGCCGGGGAAAGGTCGCCGTTGGGTTTGGCTCCTCCCTTCCCGCGCGCGCAGCCCCTTTCCCGCTGAGCCCACAGCCCGTGGATTTCCCGGTCCTTGCTCACGCACCCCCGCACTTTAGTGGATACCCCGGGTTCTGGCTCACGCACCCCCGCACTTTAGTGGATACCCCGGGTTCTGGCTCACGCACCCCCGCACTTTAGTGGATATCCCGGGTTCTTGCTCACGCACCCCCGCACTTTAGCCCCGCGCGCAGAGCCGCCAGTCCTCGAGCTCAGTGGACCTGCCAAGAGCCATCCGCCCGCCAGCTTTGCCCTTACCCCTCCCCTCCCCTCCGGGAGGCAGGCAGTGACACCGCCGTCAGCTTTCCCTTCCACGGTGGCTTGGCTGCTCCCTCCAGGGGCCTCCCAGGACTCAGCTCTGAATTCATTCTGCCATTAGGCGCATTCAGGACCAAACGTCTATAGTTTGGGGGGTTGGGAGGAGTTGCTTAGGCTCCCCAGCCCCCAAATCTGGGCATAAGGCTGGACTGGGATGTCTTAGCTCTTTGGTTCAATCTGAAAGCATCCTTAAAAATTTCCTATGGCCACCATTTTAGGTGAAAAAACGGAGGCCAAAGTGACGTTCATGTGCAGTTAGACACGGACACCAGGGCCAGGCGAGTATTGCACATTTCCTTCAACAATTGTGAGTCAGGAATTCACTATTCCGGGATTTGGCATGAAGGGTGGGGGTGGCGTCTGGAATCCTGTTATCTCTAAGAAGTGAAACTCCTAGAAAGTGAGATCTTCAATCCCCCAATGGAGAAAACTGGGGCTTGGGGGTGGGATGGTGGTCTGATGCCCTCCGCCAATGCAGGATCCATCCTCAGATGCCCACACTCCATCCCAGGCAGGAGGAGGGCCCTTGGATTGGGGCCCGTCCGGGGCATTTTCCACCGGTTTGGTATGGCGGTGGGGGGAATAAGCTTTCTGATTCCTTCCAAAGTTTCCTGCAGCGGGAAAAGCAGTCGGACATACAAGCCTGATCTTTGCCGACCGCACTGACTCACAGAAACACGGTGCGTGTTTTTTGAAACAGCTCCGACTCGGACCACTCATTGCACTCGCCGGGGGGGCGGGGCCTCGGACGGGGGGCGGAGCCG
>NW_005360677.1:185148-188420 GCF_000412655.1 Myotis brandtii
GCCTCTGGACTCCCCCAGCTCCCGTCCCCCTCTCCCATCCTCGGCCTGCCTGCCGGGCCGCCGCCTCCTTACCCCGCACTGTGGCAGGGCCTTCTGGGGCTCCCCTCCTCCCTGCGCCCCCACCCGCTCCCCACTCAGCGCTCCAGCCCTGCGTCCCCAGGAGGGGCCCTCACTGGGATGCAGGTGGCTCAGGTCCGTGCTCCCGGTGCTGGGTGAGTAGGCGTCGCTGCCATGCTCTCCCAAAGCACCCTGGCACCTCCTGCGCCACTGCCGGGGTTCTTGCCTGTTGCCCGAGAGGGCAGGGTTCACGGCTCCGGGGCCCCGTGTGGCCCTCGTACCTTCCAGGGTGCTTAGTAAGTTGGGGGTAATCAGGGTATATTTTTTACTAAGTGAACTTGATAGATTTGACTTAGAATTATTTTGACCTTCAAAAAGCTTATGATTAACTCGAACCTTAATGAGATATGAGGGAGACTTCCCAGGCAAGTTGCTTTCTCAAGGGCATGTTCCATTATTATTATTTTATTATTGATTGATTGATTTCTTTTAGAGAGAGGAAGGGAGAGCGATAGAGATAGAAACATCAAAGATCGGTTGCCTCCTGCACACCACCTACTGGGGGTTGAGTGGCAACCCGGGCATGCGCCCTGCCTGGGAATTGAGCCGGTGACCTCTTGGGTCATGGGTCGACCCGCAGCCACTGAGCCACACCTGCCTGGCTAGGACGTGTTCTGATAGCCCCGGTGTGTGACCCGTGGGGTCCGACCAAACCTGGGATCAGCAACCTTGGGTTCTGTCTTGGAAAGAATTCAGAGCCAAGAACCAAACTGTAAGAGTATTTGATAAGTCATAGAGGTAGGAGAAGTAATCCCTCGAAGAAATGAGTTTAGGAAATGAGTTACGGAGGTAAAGGAGCTTAGGAGTGAGGAAGCTAATGGTTACTGCCTGGGCAAGGAGGGAGAATGGGGAGGGGAAGGGAAAGGCCTGGGCGTGCTCCCTGGAGGGAGAGTCCACTGGGTACTCCCTACTAAGGGTTTTTAGGGTGGAGACTTTAGGGAAGTCCCAGGAGAAGATCGCAACAGAATATTCAGTAGTTTTCCAGGTGTGTCTTTTCTGGGTTGTGTTCTCCACTGATTGATTGGCAGGCACAGGGCAGGGGTGGTTCTCAATGCAGCTGGTCCTGTGGAGTCACTGGTTTTGTTGCTTATCTGAGGCATAGATGTTATCTCTAGGGAGGAAAGGTCTGGAGGGTCCATATATGTTAGGGGAGGAAAAGTCACCCTGGGGGCAGGTCCCACCCTACAATTGATTGTGCGTTGCTAGGCAACTGGGGCTTTCCACCCTGGTGACCTGTACCTGGCCCATCTTCCTTGCTCTGCTCATGTCTAACTGCCTACAACAGTCCTTCTCTTACAAAAGGACTCAGTTCTTCAGGAAAGTTTCTGGTCCCTGGACTGTGGCACAGGGATTGTGCGTTGCACCTGGCAAGAAAGTAAAGGTTTTTACTTTCAGAAGTAAAAGTTTTAAGGAATGCTCATGAAAAGAAACTCCTGGCTCCCCAGCCATGGAGTTTACGGTGTAAATATACTTGAGCTTCTGCTGTGGGAAAACATCATGGGTCCCTGTATCCTGGCTGGCTGGGCTTCTCCCTTAGCTCCACGGGAAGATAGAAGGGTCAGGGCCAGATGCATGCGTATCCCAAAAGGCTCTAACTAACCTTGCCTCTCTTTCCTCAGGACCCAGAAGTCTTCCAGAAGCAGAAGGCAACTCTACTGCTCTGCAAAGGAGTGGGATCCCTTCAGCTATGAAGCATATATTGAACCTCTATCTCTTAGGTGTGGCGCTGACCCTGCTTTCCATCTTTGTTAGACTGATGGAGTCACTGGGGGGCTTACTGGAGAACCCATCGCCTGGGAGCTCCTGGACCACCAGAGGTCAACTAGCCATCACAGAATCCCCAAGAGCCTTCCAGAACATCCATCCAGAGGGGTGTGATAAGACCTCCCTCCACCAGCTATAACCTTGGAACACTTGGCCTAAACCTGTCCAGCCTGGTGCCCCAGTTTCCTGGGGAGGCAAGTCCAGCATCAGTGTTAGCAGAGAACTGTTACTAGGCCCTGGAAGGGCCCCTCCATCTGGATGCTTCTTGCCCTGGAAAAAGACTGCTTAATAGGCAGGTGTGAGTGGGTTGCCTATGGTTGTGGAATGGAGTGATTTCACTCTTCTCCCCAGAGTCTGCTGTGTGCTTTGTTGTCCTTGGCAGCGTGGCTCTGACCTCTTAGATGAGGGCTTGTGCTGTGACTTCAGCTGTTGGGAGATGACGGTGTTTTCAGCCCTACTTCCTAAACATCTGTGAAGAGTTCCTTTGGACTTGGGTGTCTTATGGTCAGTTTCTTTAGTGTTCAGCTTCTCTTTCGTGTGAGCTCCTCTGTGTGTGGGTAACAGTTAAAGAGGTGTGACTTATATTTTTAAGTCTTCCAACTTAGTGTGTATGTATTGGTCTGAAGGGGACAGTGGGATAAAGCCTGCTCGGGACATGGGCATTATAGCCACCATGTGGCTTAAGTGAATTTTTCTATTGAAATAAAATTGAATACATATTTCCACTGTGTGTCATGTTGATTTCTGCCCTTAAAATTAGTGGTTAGGGAAGGGTCTTAATTCATAGATCTGAGGTTTAACACCTTAAAACTTAGGAGCATGAAAGTGCTTAAAACACTTGGTTTAAAACAGGTAAATGAACCTCTGAATTTGGAGGCAGGGGCAGTTGGGTCTGTATCCATAGTTGTCTGAGCTTAAGCCAAGACTCCTTTCTCTTAAAAACAAAAAATATATATGTGTATACTTTTATGATTTAAGATAGGAAGGGAGATAGAAACATCAATAATGAGAGAATCATTGATCAACTGCCCCCTACCCCCCCCCCCCCACACACACACACACGGGATTGAGCAACCGGACGGGAATCAACCTGACCAGATTCATAGGTCAACACAACTGAGCCACACCAACCTGACCAGATTCATAGGTCAACACAACTGAGCCACACCGGCTGGGCTACTCTCTTGACTCCATCTCTAAAGAAAAGAAATGGTTCCTTCCCACCCCTTCATCTTCAGTCTCTGGGGGAAAGAGGACTATCAATCCAGAAGGCCTTGGCCTTTTTTTTTTTTTTTTTTTTAGAGGGAAGGGAGGGGAAGGGAAGGGGCAGGAGGGTAGGGCTTGGGGAGAGGCCGCTGAGAGGTGGGCGACTAGACCAGGTGGAGGGAGTA
>NW_005360677.1:188438-196300 GCF_000412655.1 Myotis brandtii
GAAGGAGGAAAGGGAGGAATGGGGGGGGGGAGGGAGGGAGAGAGGCGTGGAGACCGCGGGGCCAGAGGAGCAGAAGGCCTTGGCCTTTAAAACATTTTTTTTTAATTGATTTTAGAGAGAGGAGGGGAGACAGAAACATCAGTTGCCTCCAGCATGACCAGGGATTGAACCCACCACCTTTCGGTGCACAGAATGACACTCTAATCAACTGAGACCACCGGCCAGGGCAGCCTTGGCTTTTTTATTCTGTACCTTGTCCACCAGAATGGCTACTCAATTCTGATTATTCAGGTAGGCTGGTAAAATAGCCACACCTCACCCTGTGGGTCTGGCTGGGTTGAGCGTCACCCCATGCACCAAAAGGCCACTGGTTCAGATTCCTGGTCAAGGCACATGCCGGGTTTCGGGATCCCCAGTAGGGGACCTGCAGGAGACGACGGCTGATCAGTGTTTTTTATTTGTCCCCTTGTCCCCCATCGATGTTTCTATCTCTCCCTCCCTTCCTCTCTAAATCAAAAAGTTTTTAATAGCCATACCTCACAGATGATTGTTTCTGCTCTTTTCCAGGTCTAAGCAGTTTAGCCTGTTCTACCTATCACTCTTCCATCCTCACCCCATGTTGAAGCATGTCCACTCCTCTCCTATGGTATATATAGGCATATCTCAAATTTTTGTGGGTTGGGTTCCAGATTACCAATAAAGCAAATCAGATGAAATTTTTAGTTTCTCAGTGTATATGAAAGTTATGATTGCACTGTACTGTAGTCTTTAAGTATAATAGGGTTATGCTTTAAAAGCAATGTATATATCTTAAAAAATACTTTAGCCTGGCTGGCGTGGCTCAGTGGTTGAACGTCGACCTATGAACCAGGAGGTCACAGTTCCTGGTCAGGGCACATTCCTGGGTTGTGGGCTCGATCCCCAACAGGGTGCAGGCAGGAGGCAGCAAATCAGTGTTGATGTTGATGCGCTGATGTTTCTATCCCTCTCTCTAAAATAAATAAAAACATTTAAAAAAATACTTTATTGCTAAAAAATGCTAACCATTATCTGAGCCTTTAGTGAGTCAACCTTTTTGTTGGTAGAGGGTCTTGTCTAGATGTTGATAACATCTGTGAAGAAAAGAAAAAACTTCCGTGAAGTGCGATAAAATAAGGTATGCACGCTCTTATCTTGGTGTGCACGTCAATTTACATATGGTGAGTTTGATTTACTTTTGCCAAAGGTAAAAATGGAGCCTGGTGTCTTCTGCCAAACCAGTTTTGCTCCCTGAGTGTTCTTAAGCTTAAGCGCCACTACCCTATAAGCCGATGGCTTGGGCAAAATTTATTGTACTGGGGTAGTCATTAGTGCTGTTTATCAAGTATAGTCAAACCTTGTTTCTCCAATGTCTCCAGTCTCAAACAAGTCAGTTCTTGACCAAGTTGTTCACAGAAAAAAAAACCAAAAAACTCAGTTGTAGACCAAATTTAATTTTTGACCTAACAGCCCTTTCATACTGATACCTCAGCATGACAAAAAAACAAACAGCATGACAAAAAGCATCTCTCAGGCAATAGACAAAGGAGATAATCCTTCTGTTGCTGCAGAAATTGAGGATTAGCATAACTTTAAAACAAAGAGGCCATCAAGAGTACTAATGTTGCTAAGGGTGTGAAAGTGCTCACAAAACAGCAATTACAGGCAAATGAATAGGTAGGAAAACTTGTTGATTGGATAAGTGAAAAGCAGCTGGGAGGCAGGGATATATGAAAAAATTGTGTAAGGCTAGTAGGATGTGGTTCAATAAGTTTAAGGAAAAAAGTGTTTATAGGTTAAACAGTACATTAGACATGTACATAAGAAAGGTTAAAACTGAATCATTTGAGAGTCTGGAGAGGATTAACTCAATTTACATTATTTCTAATGGGGGAAAACGATTTGGTTTTCGAACAAATCATTCTCAAACAGCCTTTAGAAATGAATTAAGTTCAAGGACTGAGGTTCCACTGTATTTCCAATTCCAGTCCCTGGTCCTTTGCGATCAGCTGGACTTACAGGACTCATCTTTTGGTAGCGTAGTACATAAACATATAGTTGGTATTTTGTCTCTGACTTCAGGCAGTTTCATATGCCAGTAGCTGTCCTTTCTAGACATTTTCTTAACTTCGATATATTTTCTCATTCAGATGCTTCTGACTAATTCGAGGTATTTTGAACTGTTAACTGGAGAGCTAGCTATACCTTACGTCTCCTCCCCAAGCAGTTTAGTTTAATTGAAATGGTTTCCTGGGTGCCACGACCTTATCCAGGCTTTTGCTCTAAAACTGGTTTTCAGCCCTAGCTGGTTTTGCTCAGTGGATAGAGCCTGTGAACTGAAGGGTTCCAGGTTCAATTCCAGTCAAGGGCACATGCCTGGGTTGTGGGCTCAGTCTCCAGTAGGGGGCGTGCAGGAGGCAGCCACTCGATGATTCTCTCTCATCATTGATGTTTCTATCTCTCCCTCTCCCTTCCTCTCTGAAACCAATAAAAATATATTTTAAAAAATAAAATAAATAAAAAATAGATAAAACTGATTTTCAATCTTTCTCATCTCATGGTACATGTAAACTAATGACTAAAATTCTGCAACACCTCAAAAAATACATTTTTTGCTGACCTGAAAAAAAAAAGAGGTATAATTTTTATTCATTTACACTGGACAGCTATTGTTGTGTTGGCTGCTATCATTTCTTTATTTGACAATCGAAGGGAAAAGAGGTCAATGCCCCTGACAAAATAGGTATGGCATGTTTTAAAAATCCTTGGTGGCGTGCCAGTGTGCCAAGGCACAACCGTTGAAAATTGCTGCTCTTAAATAATCTGCTCAGAGGTTTCAACAACAGACGTGATGGCCATACCATTGTTTTAATCTTTCCTACAAGTCGTTGTCCCTGTTTGCCTAGCCAGGGGTATTTTCTGGGATGCAGGACTTGTGCTAAAACTGGGACACTTCTGGGCAAACCAGGACAGTCTCTCTACCTACAAAACTGAGTTTGCATTGGTGTTTGTCATCCCAAACATTTCTGAATTTTATCTATTCCCAGTTAGGGATGAGAGGCAGTTGCTTCTGAGAACCCTGTAGGATCACTGATTTTCTGTAGTCTCTCTAGATCCCTTGTGCCTGCTTGCAAGCTCGTCAGTTTTTCTCTGAGCTCGTCTTGTGGCGCTTTGTCAATAGCAACCAACAGTATTCGATTCTCTTGTTTTGTTTTTGTTAATCCTCACCAGAGGATACTAGTATTTTTCCCATTGATTTTTAGAAAGAGTGGAAGGGAAGGGGTGAATCAGAGAAACATCAACATGTGAGACACATCGACTGGTTGCCTCCGGTACACACCCCAACCAGGGCTGGGGATATAGTCTGCAACCGAGGTACGTGCCCTTGATTGGAATTGAACCCAAGACCCCTCAATGCTCGGGTGGATGCTCTAACCACTTAGCACCGGCTAGGGCCAGTATTCAATTCAAGCTGCTAAAATTTGTTCTCCTAACTGTAGATAAATTAGATTAATGTATGTCTTGTAAGTTACTGCAGGCAACGGTTTTACCAAATACTCTGCTACTGGATAAGATGGGTTGCCATCCTTCCAGCATCCAATAAGATCTCTTTGCTTCCTTCCAGAGAAGTTAAAGTCACACATACTAGGGTTTTGTGGTGCATTTTTTAAAAATATTTTTTTTATTTTTATTGCAACACTGCCCTCTAGATTCCAATCTCCATATCAGTCAAGGACACACTAGGTTAGGTTATGCTGCAGCAACAACCCTAAAATCTCAGTAGCTTAAAACAACACTTGCCTAAGGATGCGCTCCCATGAAGCAGAATGGGGCCCTAATCAAGGGAATTCCCTTGGCCTTCACTACATCTGCTTAAGGGAACAGCACACTCAGATATTTCCAAGTATGAATTTTAAATCTCTACTGATTATTAACGTGAGGCCTTAACTCTGGTGCCACCTTTTCATTTTACTACAGAGGAAACAGAAGGAAACGCAGTGACTTAGGCAATATCACGGAACTAATTGGTGGTCCATTCCCAATCTGCAGCCCTATTTTCAACAACACGGTTTCTTTTTCCTTTTTCATGGACTCTTCGGAATGCAACGTAACAAAATACATCCACAATGCGCTTTTCCACCCCTGAGGTAATTCCTACGCAGGCACAAGTACGAGCAAGTTGTGAGAAGCTTCCCTGTGATGGGGAAGATTGAAGGCTGTGGTTTCCCCGAGAGCCTTCCTTGTTGTCTGGCCAGCTCACTGCTGTCTTGGCATAACCTTGGCAGACTCATTTTCCTCATGTTTTCGGGGAGATTGAGTGAAACATGGAATAAGCTTCATTACCACTCGTTTGCAGTGAGTAAGAAAAGGGAGAGAAAAGCCTGCTCCTCCCTGATTCGGTCCTTTCCTCTTTTTTTCCTTTCCTGTTGTTGCCACCACATTCCTGATGTCATTCCTGCCATTGTGAGCCGGCAGGCTGGCCCGCCCTCCCGGTCTGGAGGACAGCCTGTAAGTCAGGAGGAGAGGAGGAGCTGTGGAGGTGGGGGGTGGGCAGCTGTGGTCACACAACATCTTGCAGTCGGGCTAGGTCTGTGTGGAGCCCCAGGGATGTTCCCCAGCCCATTCTTCCCAAGAGTCAATGAATAAAATCAGGGGCCTCCCTCCTGAGGTCAGGGAACCAGGCCCTGGAGTGGAACTTGGGGTGGAAGATGGCCTTCTTTGTCAACTGATTCATTCTCCAGAATTCAACTTGTTCTCCCACTCTGCGGTGTTTGAAAGCAACTTTATCCAGGTACCCATGTGCAGCTCAGAGACAGCTCTTTCCCTTTCCAAAACCTGTCTCCAGCACTCGTCCAGAAATGCTGTGGCCTTTAAAGCCCTGGGGAGGAGGAAGAAGCCATTCCAGCTAGTGATACCGGAGGATCTGGGTCTCAAGTTCCCCTGTTTGTGCCTATAGCAGTATGGGGTTTTCTTCTCTCTCCTCCCCTTCTGGAACTTTCTTTGCACAATTTCCCTTCCAGACCATTAGAAACCTGTGCTGGCTTCTTCTACCCAAGAATGGAAGAATAAAATGTTAGTGCCCCTCAGCTTTTTCTTACTAGTGCATCCTTTCTAAAGTTAGATGATGCAGAGGACTCGAAAAAGGACAACACAGCGTTCCTAATGGCAATGAGCTTGTCTACTTGGGGAGAGCCACAAAAAAGGTGATGCAGGTGATGGCCCAGCCCAGTGTACTGAACACATGTAAGAATCACAGGTGCACCCAGCCAGTGTGGCTCAGTGGTTGAGCATCCACCTATGAACCAGGAGATGCACAGTTCGATTCCCAGTCAGGGAACATGCCCCAGTTGTGGACTCGATCCCCAGTGTAGGGCCTGCAGGAGGCATAGGTGCTCCAAGCTTGTCACTAAGTTGAAGTGCTGCTTTCTTTATCTTTTCTGTTTTTAAAAATATTTTTTTTATTGATTTCAGACAGAAGGAGTGATAGAAACATCAAAGATGAGAGAGAATCATTAATCAGCTGCCTCCTTCACACCCCCTACTGGGGATCAAGCCCCCAATCCAGGCATGTGACCTTCTGGTTTACGGGTTGATGCTCAACCACTGAGCCACACTGGCCATGGGCATTTTTTTTTTTTTTAAGTACTGCTTTCTAGCACCTGTATCCTTCCACTCTTGTCTTCTGCTTCTCTGACCCAAGAACCTGGGGCTGATTTCTAGGTCACTAAGTCCGGGAACTGGATGAATGTCCCTGAAGGGTCGACCACCACCGTGATCCTTGGGGTTACCTCCTCAGTGCCCTCCTTGCCGCTCCCCAACATCCTCCTGATGGCCAACGTCACCTGGCCCCAGGGTCAGTTTTCCACCCACAACACACCTGGCTGTGCTCCTGTCATCACCCTCAGCAGGTAAAGAAAGGCCTCAGGGAGGGGCCGGAGCGGGTGGGAGGACAGACGGCACTGTCTTGCAATTGGGCTGTAGATAAAAAGAAAGGACAGTGTTCTTTAGTGTACAAACTGTGCAGAACCTCATTCATTCATTTAACAGGTATTATTGCCTATCTATACAGACCAAGCACCGTGTTTGGTACTGTGGGTAGAGTATCAGTCTGTCTCAGCCTAGTTTTTGAGGATTTTGGCTTTCATTTTGTCAATAAAAACGTAGGAGGGTTTTAAAAAAAATGAGGTGCATGAAAGCCAAATGGGATTAAGAGGTGATGAGATGGAAAAAATAATACAGGGTGTACAGAAGACATCTACCCTTCCTACTCTTTCAACAGTGTTAATCAGGATACAGGGCAAAGGAGACCTGGGAATGGAGTCAGAATATCTTAGTCCCAGTTCCTACTTAAGATCTAAGTGGAATAAAATTAAATAAATATTTTTGTAAAAAAAAGATCTAAACTTGGGCAGCCCTGGCCAGGTAGCAGTTGGTTAGAACATCATCCTGATATGTCCCCAAGGTTGCAGGTTTGATTCCCAGTCAGGGCACATACAAGAAGCAACCCATTGCTCTGGCCAATATGACTCAGCTGCCAGAGTGTTGGCCTGGGAAGAGGGTCTCGAGTTTGAATCTCTGGGTTGCATATGAGGGAGGCAACCAATCAATGTGTATCTCTCACATCAATGTTTCTCTTTCTCTCTTCCTCTCTCTCCCTTCCTCTTTCCCTTCCACTCTCTCTCTGGAAATCAATGGAAAAAATATCCTCTGGTGAGGATTAACCAAAAAAAAGCAACCAATGGCATACATAAATAAGTAGAACAACAAACTGATGTTTCTCCTTTCCTCCCTCTCTCTAGAAATCAATAAATTTTAAAAATATCTAAATATAATGGGAAAATCACTTAGCTTCTTTCTCTAAGTCTCAGAGTCAAAAAATCTGTAAAATGGAATTAATAATACTTACCTTTTCTTCATCAAGGGTTGTTGTGAGGATTAGAAGAGGTGGTCTACAGCAGTTTTCAGTCTTTGTTATTGATGTGGGCAGATTCTTTAATAACTAAGGCCCTGGACATCAGAAAGAGCCAGGCCTTGTCATCATCCCACTCTCATCCACCAGCCCTCTCCCTGTGCATTCCCCACGCAGAGGTGGGAGCCCAGGGAGGCTGAGCCACGCTCTCGGTAGGCACCAGCATGACGGATTCAAATCCTGGGCTCCTGCACTATGGCAATTTCCTGCTTGTGTCCAGGATTCTCCCCCTGAAGTTTGTGGAGCTACAAATCTGTGACCGGCTCCAGCGCATCCTGCGGATTAGGACAGTGACTGAGAAGATCTACTACATGAAGCTCCACGAAAGACACCCGGAGACCGTGTTTCACTTCTGGATCCGCTTGGTGAAAATCCTGCAGAAAGGTCTGTCCATCACCACCAAAGACCCGAGAATCCAGTTCACTCACTGCCTGGTGCCCAAGAAGCCCTGCAGCTCCACTGAAACAACAGTAAGTGGGGCCCTGCCGCCAAGCTCTCTCGGGAGGGGAGGAGGGGCACTGGAGGCTACTGCCTCCGCTTGGAGGGTGATGAATATTACAGTCTAGTGTCCTCGGGGAACGAGACGACCATTTTCAAGGGTCAGTGATATGCACACACCAATTACAGCACATTAATTTAGTTTTTCTAAGAAAGAGCTATAAGGTACTTAACGCAAAAGTGTTTTCAGTTTTTTTGTTCATTTTTTTCAGTATCATAAAGGAATAATGCTCACTTAAGAAAATTACAGAAAAATCATTCCCATTTTTCTTCACCCCCCCTCCCCCAACCAATCACTTGGAACATTTGACATATTTCCTTCTAGTCTTTCATTTTAAATTAAATTTTAATTCATGTATTTGAGGACATTAAATAT
>NW_005360677.1:196322-208859 GCF_000412655.1 Myotis brandtii
CTTTTTCCATTAACTTTTTTTCAATTATAGATAACATTTTTTTAAATCTTTAATTTCTTTATTGGTTAAGGTATTACAAATGTGTCCTCATCTCCCCAACCTCCCCCCCTATAGATAACATTTAATATTGTATTAGTTTCAGGTGTACAGTATAGTGGTTAGACGTTTATATAACTTATGAAGTGCTCCCCCTGATAAGTCTGGTACCTACCTGGCACCATACATACTTATTATAATATTATTGAATATATTTTCTGTGCTGTACTTTACATCCCCGTGACTATTTTGTAACTGCCAATTTATACTTCACCATTTCACCCAATCCCCTAACCCCCCTCCCATCTGGCAACCATCAGTTTGTTCTCTGTGTCTATGAGTTTGTTTCTGTTTTGATTGTTTGTTGATGTTGTTTTTTAGATTCCATATATAAATGACATCATATGGTATTTGTCTTTCTCTGTCTCACTTATTTCACTTAGCATAATACCCTCTAGGACAGCGGTTCTCAACCTGTGGGTCGCGACCATTGGAAAACACATATAGCATATCAGATATTTACATTACGATTCATAACAGTAGCAAAATTACAGTTTATGAAGTAGCAACAAAAATAATTTTATGGTTGGGGTCACCACAACATGAGGAACTGTATTAAAGGGTCATGGCTTTAGGAAGGTTGAGAACCACTGCTCTAGGACCATCCATGTTGTAGCAAATGGTAAAATTCGTTCTTTTTATGGCCAAGTAATATTTCATTGCATACATGCACCACATCATCTTTATCCAATCATCTAATTATGAACACTTAGGTTGTTTCCATAGCTTGGCTATTGCATCTATGAAATGTCTGTCCTTTGTCTCTTGTTATAGTTTTTTTTTTTTAAAAATATGTTTTTATTGGTTTCAGAAAGGAAGGAAGAAGCAGAGAGATAGAAACATCAATGATGAGAGAGAATCATTGATTGGTTACCTCCTGCACACCCCACACTGGGGGGTCAAGCCTGAAACCCAGGCATATGCCCTGATGGGGATTCGAACTGTGACCTCCTGGTTCATAGGTTGATGCTCAACCACTGAGCCACGCTAGCTGGGCATAGTTTTTGTTTTAAAATCTATTTTGTCTGATATATTGCTACCAGAGATTTTTTTTTCCATTTTCATGAAATATCTTTTTCTATCTCTTTATTTTCAGTCTGTGTGTGTCTTTCGATCTGAAGTGGGTCTCTTGTAGATAGCATATGTATAGATCTTGTTTTCTTCTCCACCCTATGTCTTTTGACTGAAGCATTCAATCCATTTACATTTAAAGTAATTGTTGAGAGGTATGTAGTTATTGCCATTTTATTATTCATGTGGGTGGGGTTTTTTTGTTTGTTTGTTTTTTGGTTTATTTTTTTTCTTCTTCTTAAAGAAGTCCCTTTAACATTTCTTGGAATACTGATTTGGTGGTGACTAACTCCTTTAGCTTTTTCTTGTCTACGATCCATTTCTTTTAAAAGATCTTTATAGCCCTGGCTGGGTAGCTCAATTGGTTAGAGCTTGGTCCTGATGCAACCAGGTTGTGTGTTCAATCTCTGCTCAGGACACAAAGAAACAACCAACTAATGCATAAATAAGTGGAACAACAAATCAATGTTTTTTTTCTCTCTCTCTCCCTTCCTCTCTCTCTAAAATCAATAAATAAATTTTAAAAGTTCTTATACATCATTTTGATAATTTCATACTCTTCAATTATATGAATGAATTAAAATTTACTTCATTCCCCTAAAATCAGATATTTGTTGATTTATTTAATTTAAAATATGTTTTTATTGATATTAGAGAGAGAGGAAGGGAGAGGGTGAGAGAGAGAGAAACATTGATGAGAGAGAAACATTGATTGGCTGCCTCATGCTCGCCTCCTACTGGGGATCAAGCCTGCAACCGGGCATGTGCCCTGACCTGGAATTGAACCGGTGATCTCTTGGTTCCTGAGTCAATGCTCAACCACTGAGCCACTCCGGCCGGGCTAAAATCTGATATTTAAAGTCGTTTCTAACTTTTCGTCAGGGGTGGAGAACCTTCTTTCTGCCAAAGGCCATTTGGATATTTATAGCATCATTCGAGGGCCATACAAAGTTATCAACTTAAAAATTAGCCTGCTATATTTGGTCAAACATTTAATTAATTCACCCCTAATGCCTTGGCAGGGCCAGACCAAATGATTTCAAGGGCCTTATATGGCTCATGGGCCATACATTCTCTACTGCTGTATGGTAACACAGGCATTTATAGGTATTGTCCACAGTTTTTATTGTTTTCTCAGAATAGATTTTTAGAAGTAGAATTCAAGGGGAGGGTGGGAACGAGCGAGGAGAGGTCAATGGGGGAAAGGGGATTCATATGTAATACTTTAAACAATAAAGAATCTAAAAAATAAAAAAAGACTAAAAAAAGAAGTAGAATTCAAAGGGTATGAACATTTTTAAGGTTTTTAATACATATTGCTAGATTATTTCCAGAAAGTTCATACTAAATTATACTCTCACCAATAATATAAGAGTTCTGTATCACTGTGTTCTTACCACAACTGAGAATTAAAATTTTTTTCTAATAATTATAGGTTAAAGTAGCATGTGTTTGAACATTATTATTTTTTTTTTTTTTTATGCACTGTCTTGTTTGTTCTTTGGCCATTTTCCTATTGGCATCCTTGTGTCTTTCTAAATTGATTTGTAAACGAAAGCTTTTTATACATCAAGAATTTTAACCCTTTAATCACAAGTTTTTGCAATACCTTCCCCCAAGGATTTGTTTTCCATTTTAGTTTATTTAAGGCCCCCTCTCTACCCCCCCACCCACCACCCACCCCCCAACACGCAGAAGGCTTTCTCGGGACCTGCTTAGGGTAGAAGCACAGGAAGAAAGGCCTAAAACCATCAGATTTCCGGCTCCTAAACACTTTCCTCCTTTCTTTTAAGTTGTGTGCTTTAGGTACGCCATCACCGACTTCAAAAGTCAGCTTTTATAGTTCTACTGCTCTGGTTCTTAATGTTCATATCTGGTGCTCTGGGCTGAGTTGCCACAGCGGCCCATCAGAGAGAGGAGGTGATCCTGCATGGTGACTCATTGCTTTTGTCTGGTGATTCTGGGGCTTAATATTTAAGGAACAGGTTCCCAGGACTCGGCCGGAAGACTCAAGTGAGTTCCTTCAAGGTTCTGGCCGGAGGAGGCCAAGAACGGTGAGGGGGAGACCTGATCCTCTAACTGTAAATTTCTCCATCCAGCCTGAAAGCAGCCTCCTGTCATCCTCCCAGCCCAGCGAAAACTTCTTGCTGTGGAAAGCCGAGCAGACTAGCGACATTTTCTCACACTTCCCAGGAAGAGTCCATCTCACAGAAGACAGGTGGGTCCTCCATGCAGGCAGCTCCAGCACCCTCCCCACAGCATAGAGCCGTGGGCGGGGTCAGTGACACCTTCTGCCAATCTATTGCAGTCCTTTTATTTTTCCTCTAGAGCAGCGGTTCTCAACCTGTGGGTCGCGACCCCTTTTGGGGTCGAACGACCCTTTCACAGGGGTCGCCTAAGACCATCGGAAAACACATATATAATTACATATTGTTTTTGTGATTAATCACTATGCTTTAATTATGTTCAACTTGTAACAATGGAATTGGGGGTCACCACAACATGAGGAACTGTATTAAAGGGTGGCGGCATTAGGAAGGTTGAGAACCACTGCTCTAGAGAGTCATGCGTGTGGCTTTCCCCTTCATGTTATTGTACGCCTGTCCTTGAAAACAGGGCCTGTGGCTGACGGATCTGAATATTCTAGGCAAACCCCAGTGCTTTCTTTTTAAATATTTTTTTTATTAATTTCAGAGATAAAGGGAGAAGGAGAGGGAGAGAGAGATAGAAACATCATTGATGGGCTGCCTTCTGCACACCCCTTACTGGGGATCGATTGCCCTTGATGGGAATCGAACTCGGGACCCTTCAGTCCACAGGCTGATGCTCTATCCACTGAGCAAAACTGACTAGGGCAAATCCCAGTGTTTTCATATGGAAGGTGCTCAGTAGAGGAATGAGGGTAAGCTAATAAAGCAAGTTTATGGAGTTGGATATTGACTGTCTACATTCCCAACTCAAAAGGGTCCCTTGGATAAAACAATCCTGAGTTCTCTCGGCCTTCTCTATCTCTTCTGTGAAATAGAAGAGACAGTAACCCAGAGGGGAGACCACTGCTGGCTCCAAAGTTTTACTAAGTTACTAAGTAAGTGTAGTAGATTCTTTCTGTAATGAGTGATAGAAACCCAAAGCAAGACTGTGCAGCCAGTATGTTGAACAAGTTCAACTTTTGAGTATAATCTAAATGCAAATTTATTTTTGTCTGCCTTTATAATTTTTTCTAGTGGGTGAAATTTTCCTCTTTCCTGAGTAAACGCTGGTTCTCTGGGCAGGCCCCATAGCTTGTGGACTCCCTCTTGGAATACGAAAGGGCCTTTGGTCCCTTTAAATAGCAAAAGCAGCATCGATTCTGAAATTAAAAAGTCCAGTGCCTAAAAACTATCAAAACTCTGAGCTGATTACATCTCTCTTCCCTCAGCCTGGTCCCCTGTTAAGATGGCCCCTCAGAGTCGCTCCTCTTCTCCTTCCGTTTCCTAATTTTAAGCTGACTTGTTCTCTTAGGCACTTTCTTGGGTTCTTTGAAGTCCCTACCTGGCTCCCCTGACTGCAACTCTGGTGATGCTGTGAGACCTTCCTTTCGCCTGGCCACTGCCCCTCTCTGGCACTGGCTCTGCAGGGGTCTGTGCTACCCAGGAACTAGCGGTCAGCGTCCCTCGTCCCTTAAGGGACTCTGTTTGGGCAGGGTTTACAATGGCTCCAGGCTGGTGTTCTCTCTCTCTCTCTCTCTCTCTCTCTCTCTCTCTCTCTCGCTGTCTGCATCTGGTCCTCAATAATATCCTCCCAGAATTTGACTGGCCATTGGAGAGGAGGACGGTGCCTCTAGGGACACAGAAGCAACTTCACTTCACCACCAAAGAAACCCATTCTCCCATCTCTCCCACCCTCCGTCTTTTTATTTTTTTTAAATATATTTTATTGATTTTTTACAGAGAGGAAGGGAGAGAGATAGAGAGTCAGAAACATCGATGAGAGAGAAACATCGATCAGCCGCCTCCTGCACATCCCCCACCGGGGATGTGCCCGCAACCCAGGTACATGCCCTTGACCGGAATCGAACCTGGGACCTTTCAGTCCGCAGGCTGATGCTCTATCCACTGAGCCAAACCGGTTTCGGCTCACCCTCCGTCTTTTGTGCCTCCAACTCTACTGGGTCTCCCGGCCCCCAAAGGGTCGCAGCAGAAGGTCCCAGGCAGCCCCTCTCTTTCAGCTTGAGGGGCAAGAGGCAGCAGCTCATACAAAGGACTCTCCGTGCATCCTTTCTCTGAATGCTTTCCTGACTCACTCTGGGTTAGTGGAGGCCGTGCTCACCCAATTCTCCCGGGTCACAGTCTGCCTTTATCTGGACATTCCAGACCTTCTTTTTTTTTTCCATTCTTTCTAATTTCAAGACGGTTTTCTTGAATTGTAAACCTTTCTTCTTTGAGTACTCTTATTATTTGCATGTTGGATTTATATGTTGGATTATCTTTGTCATATATATATATATATATATATATATATATATATATATGTCCCCCTTTCTTTCTTTTTTATTCTTTAAACTCCTCCCTATCCCTCTATTTCTCTTAAGGCATTATGTGCTTTGCTTGTTTGCTCTTGTGTTCTTTTATAAGTTTTCTCTCTTGGCCACCACTAGCACAGCTAGAGAGTGGACGAGTCCTGAGTAGGGGCGGCTGGGGATTGGGAAAAAGAAAAAAAAAAGAGACAGACACAAAGACTTTAAGTAAAGCTGGGGCCAGGTGAGATGCTGTCCTCAGATGGAGAAACAGTGACCCAGAGCTAGTGCAGCACATTTATTACATACAGCATGATACCAGGTTTAAGACAAAGGAAATTATGTGAAATCACGGTTAAAGATCAAGCTGTAATTCTTCATTCTTGTGGCTTCTTTGTAATTGTCACTCCTGGCTTAGCCTGGATAATTGTGTCTGTTCCTGCTGAACTTAGATAATGAAACCCACGCCCTGGCGCCTGAGCTAAAGGTCAGGCTGACAACATACCTGCCTCTGGCAAGGTATGTTTCCAGGACGTGGCTCTGCCTACACCACTGGATTCAGCCAACAATCAGCTCATGTGCCTTCCCAGGCGCTCGCTACATTCTTTCTTGCTTTGTTTTGGAAATAATGGTTCTTTCTTTTAAAATGTCTAATTGTTTTCTCAGTTTTATCACCTCATTTATCAATATTTTAAATTCTGACTTATGTTGTTCTTTTATGTAGTCTATCATTTTCTTAATTTCTTTTAGCTCATTTTGGAATGCTAGGTTGCAGTTTGCATTCATTTTGCGCTACATCTTTTTTTGTTGTTGTTAATCCTCATTGGATCCATGACTTTATTTTGTTTATTTATTTATTTATTTTTAAAGAAGGCAAAAATTATTTTATTAATAAAATATATAATCCAAAATTGACATTGTAGTCATGAATACTCAAATACGAGTTTCAGAAAAAATTATGCAAAAATGTAAAAAATATAAGAAAACAATAATATTGTATCAAACACTTTTAACACATTGCACATAATTTTGCATCCATTGATTTTAGAGAGAGTGGAAGAGAGGGGGAGAGACATAGAGAAACATCAATGTGAGAGAGACACAGTGATTGGTTGCTTCCTGCACATGCCCCCACCAAGACCTGGGATTGAGCCTGCAACTGAGGTACATGCCTTGACCAGAATTGAACCCAGGATCCTTCAGTCCAAGGGCCAATGCTCTAACCACTGAGCTAAACCTGCTAGGACATGCAGCACATCTTTTTAGTGTGCTTTTATTGTCTTCAAGGATTTATTATGCTTTGCATCTTTTCTTATATGATTTTGTGTGGGTTTTGATTATGATCCTTTTCTGATGCGATTTATTTTTATGTGAAATGGTTTTTCTCAACCTCTGAGAATGATAGCTGGGTCACGATGGCTTTCTGGTTTTGGCTCGAGTGCTTCCTCTTGTGTCATTTTTGTGAAGCATTAATGACCTTTGGGGACTGTGTTCCTCTCTCTTATCTTTAGCTGATCCTGCCCTTTCCTTCGGCTCTTCTGTTCCCGTTCTACTCAATTTGTATTCCATTTCCGTTGGTTTTCCCCTACTATGAGGCTGTGCCCTGCCAGGGAGAGTATTCTGATGGTTCTGAGCGTTGGTAAGGCACATACTGCTTCCGCCCTTGAGGCTTTACCATGGAAGGACTCCAGTTTCTACTTCCAGTTTTCTTCTTCTCTAATTCGCCTGCTGCACTTTCCACTGAGAATCTGGGGCGATTTAGGGGCTCTCCTGTTTTCAAGTCCCTCAGATGCCTCATTGCCTCTCTGCTTCCTCTCACACAGACCCCGAAGCCATGTGGGTCTTGGAGCCTCTGTAGCTGTCATTTTCTTCGTGAGTTTATCTCAAACAGGCCATTATCTGTGGGACTCATGTTGCTGAATTGGGAATGGGGGGAGAACCATTGTAAGCTTGCTTCTACCTCAGAGATCTTCTGACTCGGGAGACATTTTTTATATTAGTTTCTCAGCTTGGGAGTTGTTGGACCATGTGTCAGCCTGCAAACCAGCACGAAGACAGGCCCAAAGATAAGAATTTTCAGAAGAGGCTTCTTTTTGACCCAGAATCCAGATTGATATAGATAAGTTTATGGCACTGGATGGGTTTCTTTCTGGTGTACCCTTTTGCTGAGAAGGTGCTTTGAAAGTCCTGGATTTATGCCGATACCTCAGTAAACTCCCCCACCTGGCTAGGGCCCAGGATTTATCTCCTGTGTCACCACGCCCTGGTTACCAAGACTGGCAAGTCCCTTGGGCAGCCCTAGCTTCAGCTCACATTTGGCTGGTCTATAATTTTTGTCCCTTAGGATTTTTCTTTACTTTTTTGTGAGCTCAACAATGCATTTAAAACTATGTTAACGATATTTTATCTACATTTCTAGGTGTTTTGTGGCAAAGAGGTGGGTTTTTTTAGATTATTCAACCACATTGCCAGTCTCTAGCGAAGTAACTCTAGAATTATTTTCACCTAAAAAAAACAAAATCTCACTGCATTTATCTCTGAATAGTTACAGTGTGGGGGGTTTTTATTTTGTTTTGGTGCTTTATTATAGTTTTTATATTTTTCATTTTTAATATAAGTATGTATTGCCTTTGGAATCAAAATTTTAACCACACTGTGTGTTTTTCTAGACACACTAAGTGGTTGTGATTTTTAAAAATATGTATTTGTGTTGATTTCAAAGAGGAAGGGAGAGGGAGAGAGAGGTAGAAACATCCATGATGAGAGAGAATCATAGACCAGCTGCCTCCTGCACGCCCCACACTGGGGATAGAGCCTGAAACCCGGGCATATGGCCTGACCGGGAATCAAACCGTGACCTCCTGGTCCATAGGTCGATGCTCAACCACTGAGCCATGCCAGCTTGCCGGCTGTGGGTTTTTTAAGTTGTCGTGTTTTGGAGAACTGTCTGAGGTTTCCTTTGCACTCACGCTGACTCCAGGCAGGTTATAGTGGGCGCCAGGCAGATCCCGGTAGGCTCCGGTTTTGCCTTTGAACCATAACACATTAGGTTCTCAACACATCCACGCAGCGCCAAAGGCTTGGAGGGGTGTCTGTTCCACTTCAGCAGAGCAGCCTTAGCTCCAGCCTCCCTCCTGCTTGGCTTCCTCCACTCAAGTCCTTCTCAGCTACATCATCCCATCTCTACGTGTTTTCACTGCCCATCATTTCCATAGTCACATCTGTGTTCAAGCCGCTCATGCTGGAAAGACATAACTAAAAAGCAGTTTTTATAATTAAACTCTTAACAATGCTTTCTTTTTCTTCTATTGTTTTCAATGGCCCCAAACTTCCTGGGTTCCAACAGAAAACAGGCCACTAAAATCAAGGATTGCAAGAGCGACAGGAAGACACCCTTGCCGGTGGCATCTTCAGCCAATGTGATTGTACCTATGAGAGCCGTTTTGGGCCACAGCCTCTGGGAACAAGAGAATCCAGACGAGTGCTTACCACAGGCTCCTGTAGCCAGTTCCCTAGGAGAGAACTTACTGGGACCCTGACACCCACCCAAACGGGTGATCTTCCTGGCTTTAGTCGGCGCACTGGCTACAGCCTCCCATCATGCTGTTTTCCCACCGTGGGCCAATGACCATGGGAGAAGTAAGATGGTGTTTAAAACAAGGTGCTCCTATACTTCCACCAATAAACCTCCAAGTGGGCCCCTAATTGTTGTGGGTTGTGCTATGGCCAGGGCCGGGTGGGGGGAGGAAGGGGGAGGGTTTGCAGGGAAGGACTGATTGGGAGCAGGAGCTCACTCCGTGGGAAAATAAGTGGGGGAAAGTTCCTTCTGCTCAATTAAAATCCCACAGCAGTCGAGCAAAGTCAAGAAAGCCAATCCAGAGGAAATGGCCAGGCGAGATATCCAACTTTCTCTTTCAAAGGGAGAGGGGACAACAGGCAGCGCTGCTCCAAGTCCAAAGTGAAAGAAATCCTCAGCCCTGGCCCATGTTACTCAGTGGTTAGAGCATCGAAGGGTTGCAGGGGGTTTGTTTTGTTTTGTTTTAATCCTCACATGAGGATATTTTTCCATTGATTTTTAGAGAGAGTGGAAGAGAGAAAGACAGAGAAATATCCATATGAGAGAAACACATTGATTAGTTGTCTCTGGATGCACCCCCACCAGGATCCAGGCTAGGGTGGAGCCTGCAACCGAGGTACGTGCCCTTGACTTGAATCGAACCCGGGACCCTCTGGTCCATAGTTGGATGCTCTATCCACTGAGCCAAACTGGCTAAGGTGATTGCAGGTTTGATTCCTGGTCAAGGGCATGTACCTGGGCTTCATGTTTGCTCCCCGCTCCTGGTCAGGCGCATACAGTAAGCAACCAATGTCTCTCACATCGATGTTTTTCTCTCTCTTCCCTCTCTCCCCTCCACTATCTTTGAAAAACAGTGGAAAAATTATCCTCAGGTGAGGATTAACAAAAAAAAAAAAAAAAGAAAAGAAAAGAAAAGAAAGAAATCCTCAGAATGATGGCGGCCAACTGGGAAATACCTTTGTGTTGCTCCACTCACTTAAGCAAGAAATTGAATTTTTACTGCCCCACTGTAAAGTTATGAAGGCTTACCCTGGGCCATGCAAACTTTGGTTGCTAAGGAAGACATGGCTTCAGGTAAGGAAGATGGTGACCACCCATCTCTGGGAGTCCTATTGGCAAACTGGAAAACACAGTGTCGGTGCACATCAGGGATAGGGCAGGGGCTTGGGCCAACCTCTAGACCAGTGATGGCGAACCTTTTGAGCTCGGCGTGCCAGCATTTTGAAAAACCCTAACTTAACTCTGGTGCCGTGTCACATATAGAAATTTTTTTATATTTGCAACCATAGTAAAACAAAGACTTATATTTTTGATATTTGTTTTATATATTTAAATGCCATTTAACAAAGAAAAATCAACCAAAAAAATGAGTTCGCGTGTCACCTCTGACACGTGTGTCATAGGTTCGCCATCACTGCTCGAGACAAACGGGGAATATTTACCTGAAAAATACTACCACCACATTGAGCATGCATTTCTAAAGTTCCTACTAGGTACCAGACACTGCACTGGATGCCTGGTATAGTAGAGAGAACAAAACAGATGGACAAGTGTCCTGCCGTTAGGGAGTGTAGGGGAGAGATAGAAGCTCTAGTTTGGAGACACAGGAAGGCCATGAAGGTTGACATTAGGTTGAGCCATTCGGCCTGCAGATCAAGGTGGACTTGCTTTGCTATGGTTCACACTATAGGAAAGAGAGTGATAGAGGGAGAAGGCACATGACTGCCCTCCCCTGTGCATTCTCAGTTGGGCTGTGTAGTACATCCTGGCTAGATTGGGTCAGAAAAAACACTGGGGCTGAGAGAATGCCTAATGTGTGTGGATTTCTTCCTGCTTCTAATAAAAATAAAAACAAAACAAAAAATTGTTTGCATGTTACAGTCAAATAAGCTGGGCATTGTTGGTGCTGGTGAGAGACACCCAGAAGCTGAACTTAGAAGAGGCTAATGGTTTCCAGGGGGGTTTGGCCAGTGACCTGCACAGATAGGAGGTCAGAGGGAGAGGGAAACATGGCGCCCAGACTACATTCCCTCCTTGTAGTCGCACGAGGCTGGCTGTGGCCCTTAACAGAAGAAAACTGCTCCTCTTGAGGTAACCTCTTCCAGTCAACTCTCTCTTTCCTAGTTCCACTAACCATGCCCTTCTGCTGCCCTTCAGGGTCCTAGCCTGCATCTTGGGGGCCAAGGGATCCACTAACAACTTTTCAGTACCACCGGTCATAAGGGCCCCCATCTTCAGTAAGGGTCCTGTCAGGTCACGTTAGCCAGAATCCCCCTTAACCCTGATGTTTCCTCTTAGTCATTTTCCATCCACTGCCCCCCACTTGGCTTTTTAGCTAGAAATTCCCGCTTGTCCATGCTGTGACTGGAGTTGAGCCCAATCTCTCTCCCTTAGTGCAAAGTTTTACCACATCTATATCTATGGTGACAATGAAGCCTTCCTTACTGTGCTTAAAAAAAAAAAAAAATTCCACAAGGGGCCTATCTTGAGAAATCCAAGACTATCGTTTCAAAAGAGGGAAACAACCACAGTGGGTGGTAAAGATTCATAAAACGAGCATTGAAAATGAACACTTAGAAATATTAAGGCTAAGGCCATTTACAGAAGATATAACTTGAAACAATCAGACTTACGAGTATAACAGTCTAGGGATATTCTGAGAGGGGGCAATTCTGGTTTTTACTCTATCTCTGATTCCTGCCTGACTTTGGATAAATTAATTAATTTGCCCATTGAGATATGGATTTTTAAATTAAAACATCCTTTAAGCCCTAGTGTTGGCCTATGGACTGAAGGGTCCCGGGTTCAACTCCGGTCAAGGGCACATGCCCAGGTTGTGGGCTCAATCCCCGGTAGGGGGCGTGCAGGAGGCAGCCAATCAGTAATTCTCTCTCATCATTGATGTTTCTATCTCTCCCTCTCCCTTCTTCTCTGAAATCAATAAAAATATATTTAAAAACAAACAAAAAAAATCACTTAAATTTTAATTATCCCCAAACAAAACACTGTTTTTGAATGTTAATTGTTGCAATCATAACTGCATCCCTCCCCTCACTGCCATTAAGGGCCATAACTAGATGCAAGAAGAATGTGGCCACTAGTAATGGATTGGCACACACACATACTCAGGACATGCCATTTGTAAATGCTTTGCATTTTAAAAAGTGTCTTCACAACTACAATCTAATGTGATTCTCATAATTGTGTGAGATAGCTGCTATTATGAACTACTAGAGGCCCAGTGCACAAAATCGTGCACAGGTGGGGTCCGGACAGCCTGCCCTAATGGAGGCCGATC
>NW_005360677.1:208878-239163 GCF_000412655.1 Myotis brandtii
GGGGAGGGAGGGGACACAGGAGGTTGGCTGGCTGGCCTGCCACCCCTCAGGGTATTGGGGGCCAATTGGGGACTGGCCAGAGGGAGGGCCCATGGAAGATTGGCTGGCTGGCCCACTCCTGATCCAGCTGGGGGTGGCTGGGGGGAGGGGCTGCCCCCTGATCGGGCAGGTTTGCCGGCAGCAGTGCGGGTCATAGTGACCAGTTGTTCTGGTCATTCTGATCGTTCAGGAGTTCTGGTTGCTTGGCTTTTATATATATAAATACTTCTGTGGACCCTGAGAAAGAAGATACCTACTAAAAAGGGCTCCTGATGGCTAAAATTAAAGACAACAACAATAACTCAGAGCCTAGCAGCCACTGCTACACAGGGGCCTCCTATGGAAACTGCAATTCAGGGAGAAGCCTATACTGAATTGCCTGCCTGCACTGTTCCTGGCATCTGAGTCAGCCCTTATATATACATATTATTTTTTAATCCTCACCCAAGGATATGTTTTTATTGGGGTTTTTTTGGGGGGGGTTTTTTTTTAGAGAGAGAGGTAAGGAGAAAGGAACATTGATGTGAGAGAAACATTTATCTGTTGCCTCCCAAAACCTGACCAGGGATTGAACCCAAAACCTAAGCATGTGCCCTGACCGGGAATCAAACCAGCAACCTTTTTCTGGTGTATGTGACCATGTTCTAACCAACTGAGCCATCTGGCCAGGGCATGAGCCAGCCATTATAAAGGAGTTCTTGGAATCCTATTTCAACCAATAGGACTGAGGCTTTCCCCATCCAGTTGGAGCTGCACAGGTATATCCCATCAACATTTCCACCAACCAATCAGGGCAGCTCCATTCTGACCAATTAGGATGGTGCCTTTGGACCAATCAAACTGTGAGGATTTGGAATCATCATTTGCATGAGGACAGACCAATCAGGGATCAGAGGCGGGGACTTCTGTCTATGTAAGTCAGCTCCCTTCTGACTCTGAAAATGCACCTAAGACTGCGGATCCTAACAGGAGCTGCAACACCAAAGATATCTCACCAGAGCAGAGCAGAGCAGCACAGCTGGAGGGGCCTGGCCCCAGGGCTGCCTCACAGCCATGCTGTGTCACAGTTGAGCTGTTCCACAGCTGTGATATATCACAATTGAGCTGTTTTGCACTGAATGAAGTTTCCTCTTCACCACACCCCAAATTGGGGATTCCTGTTGGTATTGAATTGACGTCCACAACCATCTCTTGATCCCTACCTCACAGATGAGAAAAGCAAAGCCCAGAACTTCTTCGCATGAGCTTTGGGCTGCTGGTAGGTAATTCTCGAAGTCCAGAGGGTAATGCCATCTGGGCCTCTTCTCAGAGAGGTAGTCCACATCATGTCCATTCCTGTCAGCCCTCAACACAGAGGAGTAGTCCACATCATGTCCATTCCTGTCAGCCCTCAACACTGACCTTTTGGTTGCAGGCTCAGGCCAGTCTAATTGGTAGGCCAAGGGGCCACGGCAGCTTCCAGACTGAATTCTTTCACACACCTGGGTAAGCAGAGCAGACAACTGCCACCAGGTGGCGCCACATTGCAATTGGGACTTGAATGGGTTGAATTTGCATCTCCTACCCCCATAGCTGAGCAAGCTAACCCCAGGAATTTTAACTCTATAATAACACCATCCCACCACAATTGACTATTTGGCACTCCACGAATCAATCTATAGTGGCATTTTACCGTTTTTGACTAGCCAATTCCAAAAACTTTACAGGGCTTTTTTTTTTTTTTTTTTTTTTTTTTTTAAAGAACTATTGCATTCTGGTACAAGCTTCTGATTAGATTTCATTATGAATTCTAACAGAGTCATGCAAAAGCACTTACATATGGGAATATATTTTTTATTATAGTCTTTGCCCTTTATAATGCTGTTGGGCAGTATATCGACCTTCAATATGGATAAGTGGGTTATAATCACTGAGTTTTACTTCAGAATTGTGGAAGATGTTACAACATATTTGTCATGAAAAGGCGACCGGATTGACAGGGTTGAAAACCACTCTGGTGGAGTATCAACCTTCTCCTGGCTACTGCCCTATGGACTTCGATGATACTTTTTAGCCTCCTTTCCTATCTCCACTTTCTCCTACTCCCACCTGCTCCTGGAGGCTCCTTTGCTCTGCTGGTCCCACACCTTCTCCCTGTCTCCAGGGAAGCAAGGCCCTAGCACCATCACTTGTGCCCCAGCACAGTCCCAGCGGTGCCATCACCTACCCTCGGGCTCTCTGCCACTCTCCCCAGGACCACTGGGACATCCTGTTTGTTCCGCCCTCACTCCCTCTCACTTCTCATCTCCAATCTCTAAGGACTGTCTGTGCAGTGAGAACCTGGCTATGCTCCCTCCTGACAGTCTTCTCATTGGGGGTGTATCCTGTTTTCATGGAGTAATCTTTGTCAATTCGGCCTAAAACTCTGAAAAATGGCTAGCCCAGCTGAGCTTTTCTGCCTCTGCTGAGACAATGCTGTGATCGATGGGGGCTTCTACATTTGAAGATTTTTCTTACTCTTGCTTTCCCTGAACTGATTACTCATTCCCTGACCTGCCTACCTCAATTTGGTAGTGGTGGTGTGTTAATTTATGAGAAGATACACGATTATATTAACTAGCTTTCTTTTATATATATATGTTTGTTGATTTTTAGAGAGAGAGGAAGGGAGAGGGTTAGAGAGAGAAACATCAATGCATCAATCAGCTGCCTCCTGCACGCCCCCTACTGGGGATCCAGCCTTTAACCCAGGCATGTGCCCTGACTGGGAATCCAGTGGGTGACCTCTTGTTTTCTGGGTCCACGCTCAACCACTGAGCAACGCCAGCGGGGCTTAACTAGCTTCCTTTTTCCATTATTAGGCCATCCCCAGACTTTCGGTTCTCTTTATTCTCTGGCCACCACTTAATCTCTTTCCCTGTTAGTTTGTCACTAGGTGAATTTTTGCTGTTAATAAGATTATTCTGTCTTCCACAGGAGGCCTACACACAGCTTTGGGCTTGCTGGCATGATAAGACTCGAATCCGTCTGGGGATCAGGCAACATCAGAACCAGCACAGGGAAGATCTCAGGGAGCCGAAAACACCCTGTTGGAGAGCCTGCAACTTTCTTTTTATTTTTTAAATATATTTTTATTGACTTCAGAGAGGAATGGAAAGGGAGAGAGAGAAACATCAATGATGAGAGAGTCATTGATCGGATGCCTCCTGCACACCCCACACTGGGGATCGAGCCTGCAACCTGGGCATATGCCCTGACTGGGAATTGAACCCTGACCTCCTGGTTCATAGGTCGACGCTCAACCAGAGCCACGCCGGCTGGGCAAGGCCTGCAGCTTCCTGTGTGGAAGCTCGGATCGCACTCCTGGGAAGAAAGGACTAGACATCCTTTTCTGGGAGTGGGGCCAGAGGAAGAGTCAGCCCCAGGCGGAAGCAGCAGAAAGCTTGGGTGTGTGTGGGGGCCTCTGGTCTGCCACGCAGAGTGCACTTCTGGAAACAGGCAGGGGGCTTGTCCTCTCCCAGAGGTTGCATTGTCCCCAAGCCGGAACCCTTCATGTTCCTGCAGGGCTAGGGGGACCGTAGCTCCCTGTGTGAGTTTAATGTTCCCTCCTGAGCTTATGATTTGACAGTGGTTCGCGGTGTCTGCTTTCTCCCCCAATCTCTCGCAGTCTCTAGTAATTCCTGAGAAGTTCCAGCATATTTGCGAGCACTCAACCCCAATATGGGTGGGCAGCAGAAAATAGCCTTTTCGGGCACTCCAATTACGGTAAAGCCGGGTAAGGAGTGGAGAATATAAATGAAACTTAGGTTAAGACCTAAGCAATAAGTGAGACAAGGTTGAGGAAACCTAAATCCCAACCAGAGCACCTCAGCTGCTGGGTAATCCCCTAACCCCTTACCGCATTTACCCCAAAAGGTAAGGAAAGCAAGAACAGTCTCAGGTTAAGCTGAAATATTTCTTTTTTTTTTTTTTGTAGAATTTTTTTTTATTATTCTTTTAAAAAAATATTATAGTAAGTATTACAAAGGGTATTACATATGTGTCCTTACCCCCACCCTCCCCACATATATGCATGCATACAAGTCCTTCGGTTGATCTCTTACCCCCTTCCCTCCTGCCCCCCAACCCTCCCCAGCCTTCCCGCTGCAGTTTGACAATCTGTTTGAGGCAGCTCTGCCTCTGTATCTATTATTGTTCAAGAGTTTGTAATGGTCTCTATTATCCATGAATGTGTGAGATCATGTGGTATTTTTCCTTCATTGACTGGCTTATTTCACTTAGCATAATGCTCTCCAGTTCCATCCATGCTGTTGCAAATGGTAAGAGTTCCTTCTTTTTTACAGCAGCATAGTATTCCATCGTGTAGATGTACCACAGTTTTCTAATCCATTCATCTACTGATGGGCACTTAGGCTGTTTCCAGATCTTAAGCTGAAATATTTCACCTGTGGGATGGGGAGTGGATTTGGTTGTCTACCTGAATTCACTACAATTTTCCTGGACCATCAGCCATCATCTGGAGATCATTCTGTGTTTGGTTTCTGCCTCTTCCCTCAGTGCATGATAACAGCAACCTTCCTGTGACATTTATATGCCCTGTCAATTGGATAACTGTGCATCTTTTTTTTTTTTAATGTTTTTATTGCCCGGCCAGCTTGGTTCAGTGGTTGAGTGTCAACCTATGAACCAGGAGGTCATGGTTTGATTCCCAATCAGGGCACATGCCCAGATTGTGGGCTTAATCCCCAATGGGGGGGGGGGGGTGTAGGACGCAGCCAATCAATGATTCTCTCTCATCATTGATGTTTCTCTCTCTCTCTCTACCTCTCCCTTCCTCTCTGAAGTCAATAAAAATATATTACAAATAAAAAATGCTTTTACTGATTTTAGAGAGAGAAGAAGGGAAAGGGATAGAGATATAGGAACATCGGTGAGTGAGAAACATCCCTCTCTCTTCCACTCTCCATAAAAATCAATGGAAAATATCCTCGGGTGAAGATTAACAAAACAAACAAAAGAAAAATTTTAAAAAGAAGAAAAAAAGAGGTTGGTGAAGGGAGATACCCAAGGTTTACTGTATTTACCGTGGATGCCTGAGGGAGTAATTCTGTGACCGGGCCTCTTTACAGAGATTGCTGATTATCCACTGACATCCTTCATCCTTAAATAATCAATAATAGAATTCCTCAGTGCAAGATGGGCTCATGGTCACCCAGCTAAAAGCTATGTTTCCCAGCTTCCCTTGTAACTGGGTGTGGTCATGTGACTGAATTCCAACCAATAGGATATGAGCAAAGTGATTATGCCATTTCTAGGCCATGCCCTTAAAAGGAATGAGTGTGCCCTTCCTTTCCCTTCCCCTTTTCTCACTGGCCAGGATACAAACACGATGGCAGGAGCTAGCAGCCACCTTGGAACCCAGAGATGGAAGCCACATATCGAGAATGACAGACACATCACCAGCTCTGGACTGCTTACCTTTGGACTACTGTGTAAGAGCGAACCAAACTTCTGTTTTGTTTAAGTCACAGTATTTCGGGCCTCTGACCACCTGGACTTATACTCGAAGTAATATAGATTCAAGCCATACCTATACCCAGAAACCTATACTTCCTTATTATTTACACTTGTGTTTTTTTATTTCAAATTGTATGTTTTCCTTTTCAAAAATTAAACTGTTAGCTAGTGCTTTGTCTAATTTTTCTTTTTCAAAGAGCCAGCTTATAGATTTACTCATCTTGGTGTACTTAGAGTTTTAAGATTAGTTTTGCTACTTTCATCCTTGAATAAATCTCTAGCCATTTATGGAATTATTGGGTCACATCCTCTCCTCTGCAACATTCTTTCTACATTGTTCCATTGTCTTATGCCGCCTAAAACTGCTGAAAAGAAGTCTGAGGCCAGTCGCATTTTATTCCCCCCGGTAGATTATCTGCTTCCTCTATCTGGATGTTCGTCGTAAGGTGCTTTTGTTATCTCTAAGACTTAGGAACTTTACAAGACATATTCTGGTCTCAACGGTTTCTTTGTTCAGTTTACCTGAAATATAGTAAATTCTATTCATTTGCCAAATTGAGTCTTTTTGTTTCAGAAATTGCTTTTTCTTTTATGTGTTTGACTACCTTTTCGATTCCATTTGTTTCCTCTTCATCAGGGACTCGACCTGTCTGTTGGATCAACAGAAATGTCTTACGGATTTACCATTATCCTTCCAGTGGTGTCATCTCCTTGTCCTTCACTGTGTTCTGTGTGCTAGGCTCAAGCCTGTTATCCATGTCACTGATTCAGCTTTCTGTCATGTCAACTCTACTTCTTGTGGATTCTAATGTGACTTTTAGATATTTAGTGGGTTTTTCTTCTGTTTCTTTCCTTATAGTCCCAAGTCTCTTTTCATCTGATTTTGATATCTCTGATTTTTTGTTGTTGTTTCCTATGTAAGACCCTCAGGTTGTATTTAATTTCCTTGAGGGCACAGAAAAGATGCTTTTCAAAGACTTTATTCTATTTCTTGCAATCGTTTTTCTTCTGATATGTATTCTTTATAAGTATTTTCCTACTGAAATTCTTTGGGATCCCATAGTAGCACCATACTAAGAAATCTTGATGATTTTAATGAAAGCAAAACAATATCTGAATCCACCAGTCCTTTACATGTAACTTCTATTTCACAGGAAATATAGTTGCTAAAGAAGCAAGATAAATACCACCAGGAAGTAGCCAGACAAATCCAGAAGGTGGGTCATTCTGTAGGACAAGGGACTCAATTGCTTCCACTAGTAAGGGTCCTAAAAAGGGACTGTACTAGATCAAAATAAACACAGGGGAACTGTGGTCCTGGATTGGATACTGATTTGGATAAAGCAAGTATAAGAATAATTGGAGTTAATTTGACAAATTTTGATATGGCCTGGAAATCACATGAGATGAAAATACACCAAAACACAAATGTAGAGAGTGTTGACTGAATAAAACAGGTTATAAAGCATTTTTTAGAGTATGATCCATTTTGGTACACACATGTAGGTAGTTATTACAGTCATGTTTTCTGGAAGGTAGGAATATGCTGTTTGTTTTTTGAACTTGTCTGTATTTTCTAATGTGCTACAAAGCACATGTTCTGCTTATGTAACAAAGTTTTTTAAAATAGTGACACAGATTTAAATGGGACAGCTTTCCCATGAAGATCATAAAACTTAAGTTTCAGGGCCCCATAGTCCCATGGGCCCTTCCGAGGGCCAGTTTTTTGTCCTACGTTGTGGGATTTTAAAATTTTGATTTTTTTTACGTTTCACCATTTTTTATGGTGGTAAAATATACATCATGTAAAATGTACTATTTTAATCACTTTTAGGTTTACACTTCAGTGGCATTACGTACATTCACATTGTTGTGCAACCATCATTACCACCCATTTCCAGGACTTCGTCATCTTTCCAAACTGAAACTCTGTACCCATTAAACAACTCTTAATACTCCCCTCCCTCCAGTCTTTTTATTATTATCTTTTTTTAAATACTCACCTGAGGATATCTTTTTATTGATTTTTAGAGAGACAGAGGAAGTGAAAGAGAGAGAGAGAAATATTGATGTAAGAAAGAAACATTGGTTGGTTGCCTCCTATACGCACCCCCACTAGGGAGCAAACCCACAACCTAGGTGTGTGCCCTGACCAGGAAGCAAACCTGCCACCTTTTGATGTATGTAGTTGTATCCGCTGGTTTGAAGTCTGGCTCAATATAACCAACTGACCCACCCAGCCAGGGCCAGTCTTTTTATTTTTAATAATCTCCAAAATTGCATAAGCTTTAAACACAAAACCTGGGTCCAGTACCAACTGACAAACAGATATCCTGGTCATTCCTGAGCAATTGAAATGATACCTGAGACTGCCAAAGTGACTTTAGCCTCACACCAATGTATAGTCACCAAAGTGCTCATCACCAAAATGTGCAAAAGGCAAGAATTGTGGTAGCATCAACATCACTGAATACACAGGAAGAGGAAAGCAATGAGTCTCTCCTGTCATTGGAAAATATACAACTTTCTCCAGAAGCTATAACTCTGTCATTCTTAAGGTCCTAATTTCTCATAAATTAACCATAATTTCTTCATTGCTTGGAATTATTGATAAATAGTACCATCATTTCCTGTAAAATTGGTCCAGAAGAGTAGATAGTAGTTTTATGTAGTTGTGTCAGCTGGTTTGAAGTCTGGCTCAATATAACAGAAAATCCTAATTTATCTTATTCAGATTAGTATCATAGTTTTATGATCATCAAAGAACTGGAGCCCTTCTATCTTGCTACGCTACCCTCCTTAGCATACTGCTTCATGACCAAAGGGCTGCTCAAGCTCCAGCCCTCAAGTTTGTATTCCAGCCAAAAGGAAAAAGCAAGGTGTGAATAAGAGCACGTCCCCTTCCTACAATGATTCCTTACATCAACTGCACTGAACACTGGAGCTTGCACCACTTTTGCCAGAACATAGTCATGTGGCCTTACCTAGCTGGAAGGGAGACCCGGAATAATAACCTTTATTCTAAAAAATTGTGCCCAGTGAGAAATTCTATTAGTAAAGGAATGGAGACAATGGATAATAGGATGGACAATTAAGTATTTTTCAAATGGTTTTTTAAAGGATGCAGTGTGCTAGTTTTTGAGGTTTGGTGGAGCAGGTCGAAGGGGTAGACATCTTAAAGCACCATTTCTATCACTGCTGAGTATTTTGTTTAGAGTGAAGAGCCCACCTCCTCACCTTAGCTTTCTAGACTTGGTGCTAAATAAAGCCTTCCTCCACACACTGCAAAGTGGGTTCGTTAGGATTATATGGAAAAGGGAGAGAGACATTTTCCCAATGGAAGAGGACTTTTGAATGTTCAATGGCCAAATATTTCTAAATCACATATCTACGCCAATAAGCTTTCCTGTTGTGGGTAAGCTTTAACTGTGAAAAGCATCATATCAAGGTATCAATTGCCATCACGTTTTGTACTGTGTCTTTCTAGGGAAATATAAACCACAGGACGTAGTCTCTGCCTCATCCTTAGAGAACGTTACCATGGAGGACATTTCCCCACATGGTCAACAAAAGAAAATGAGGAACGAGTGCAGAAGTTGCTTTACCCACCAGGGAGCTAGTACAGGGGCTTGAGCAGGAGCACAATAGAAATGACTGGCCCTGCCCGTTTGGCTCAGTGAATATAAGCGTTGCCTGCGGACTGAAGGCTCCTGGGTTCGATTCTGGTCAAGGGCACATGCCTGGGTTGTGGGCTCAATCCCCAGTAGGGGGTGTGCAGGAGGCAGCCGATCAATGATTCTCTCTTGTCATTGATGTTTCTATCTCTCTCTTCCTCTCCCTTCCTCTCTGAAATCAATAAAAACATATTTTAAAAATAGAAATGACCAAGTGAGGGGCTGATAGAATCAGATGACTTAATGATGAAATACAAAATAAATCTTAGAGCTTGTACATTGCATCTATTGGTTGTCAAATTGCTTTTCTGAATTTATCACATTTGACCTTTATGGTCAATCCATTACTTAATACATCCTGATATTTTGTCCAAATTAGAGTAGGATTTCTCTCTGAGATGGACTTGAATAGTGGCCAGTCAGCTTGGTTCTTTGCCCCTGATCTAGCCACCCCAGGACTTGGGCTCTTTCTTCCTCTGGCCCAGGACTGAGGAACACTGTCACTCTGAGAGGGGGAATGGCTTGTTGATCCCGCAGAGCTGCTCATCGGGGTTCTGTTCCTCCCAGCTGGCACCCTCACAAAGCCAGCCTCTGGGTAAGAAACTAATGACTTCTACTGCTCCTTCAGTTTGACCTCCTAAGGGACCTAGGCCTGCAGAAGTAACCAGCCAGCCATAGCAGAGCACAGAGAGGCACCAACAACTCCCTCCATAACCAGAAAAGGCTACTGCAGATACACCAGGGCGTGTGGGGGCCCACATCATGTAAAGCATGGGAAGGCTGGGTTTTACAGAAACGGCCCTTAAAACTCTTTGGCAGGTGGGTTGCATTAAGAGTAAGGGAGGCTTGAAAGGCAGGGAAGGTATTTTTCTCTGAGCAGTGGAAGGAGCTTCCCAACTTCCGCTTGGCTCACTTCCTTCTCAGCTCACTACCTCCCTCACTTCCTTCTCAGCTCACTACCTTCCTCACTTCCACCTGGCTCACTTCCTTCTCAGCTCACTACCTCCCTCACTTCTGCCTGACTCACTTCCTTCTCAGCAAGCTCTGGGGGTCCTCGGGTTCCAAGAAGGGCTGGAGAATGTCAGGGCATAAACAGCCAGCAAAGCACTCTGGAGGAAGAGGGCGGCTCCTCCGCATTTCCCTTTCCTGCAGGCTTGCCCTGGTTTTTCATGATGTCATCCATTCATCATTGTGAGCTGATTGGCGGTCCCAGGCCTTGGCCTGCTGCCCAAGGCCAGAAGGGCAGAGAGAGGTCCCAGGACAAATGTGCAGCAAGCCCCTGAGCATGTGCGGAAATGTTGTCATCAGCTCCACCTAGAAAGACTTGGTGGAAATCGAAAGCAGTAAAAGTCACAAGATCCTATCCAACTTTCTCTTCCCTGAATGCCTGGGAAGAATTCAGGGGCCTCTTGCCTGTGGATGGAGAACCAACCCCCGGAGTGGGCCTGGGTGTGGAGGAGGGACTGCTCTGCCAGATGGTTCACTCTCCAGAATTCAACCTGTTTCCTGACTCCGTGGTGTTTGAAAGCAACTTTGTCCAGGTACTCCGGAGTCACTCAGCGGGCACTCCTCGGTCCTCCTAAACCTGTTCCCAAGAGCTGGCCAGGAGAGTCTGTCCCTGGAACTGGAGCGGAGCGAGCGCTGGGGCAAGGAGCGGTCAGTGGGCCTGGAATACAAGGCCACCCCCACCTGACCCTGACTTTGCAGAGCCCCAGACGGGGCTTCTCCTGCCGTCAGTTGTCATCCCCGGGGAGAGAGGCCAGGCGTTCTCTGCGCTGATTGGAGGATTTGGTATCTGAATCCCCCAGTTTATTTCCTCCCGCAGGAAGCCCAAAGCAGCCGATCAGAGAGGCAGTGAAACAAGATGCCCCTTGAGGGTGTGGAACAGAAATGCTGATTGATGAGAGAACAAAAGCTGGGCCCCAGAGAGACCTGGGCTCAGAGTGCAGTCCAGGAGGCATCACTGTGCAAGCAACCTGCAACCCTGAATCCCAGGGTCCTCTAATGTAAAAGGGGTCGACTGACACGAGGCTTATATGCACACCCAGGAGGCAAAGGCCTTGGTACAAGGGGCACTCAGTGCACTTTTGTTTCCGGCCTGGGCTCTCTTCTCAGCGCCTGGGAATTACGAGGGACCTTACAGAGCAGGGAAGGTGTAGGAGACTGTAGGGCCCCTCAAAGAAGGGCCAAAGGACGTTTTTCAAAGAAAAGCCAGGAAACAGTCTAGGGAGGGTCCACAGAAATGTGCCACATGCCAGGGGACTCCTGGGTGATAGTTCTCGTGGGGAGATGCTAACAGTAGGTAGTGTCAATACGCTTACAGTTGTTTCTCCAATATAGGTTTAAAACAGTGGTTCTCCCCTAGCGATGATTTGCCTTCTAAAACCAGGGCACATTTGGCTGCGTCTGGAGACATTTTTGGTTGTCACTACTTGGGCGGGGTGGGGGGCTGTGCTACTGGCATCTAGTAAGTGGAGGCCGAGGATGCTGCTAAACACCCTGCAGGACACAGGGCAGCCCCCCACCCCCCCAAACAAAGCATTACCCTGCCCGCAATGCGAATATTGCCCAAGTTGAGAAACTCTCAGCTGAGATGTGTTGCTCCTTCTGCCAAATCTCAGGCTGTGCCCATGGGGCTGCTTTGCAGGTCAAGAAGGACAGGAACTGGATCAACATCTGCAAAGCCTCCTACACCATGGCCCTCGGGGTGACCTCCTCCGTGCCCTGCCTGCCCCTTCCCAACATCCTCCTCATGGCCCGCGTCAAATGGCACCGGGGGCAGAGCCAGACGTGGAACAGACCATCGCCAGCGCCAAACATCATCCTGAAGAGGTGAGCGACACCCTTGGGAATGAGGGACAAGCGGGGGGAAGGGGGTGGACCCAGAGCAAAGGCTGCTCTGAGACTAAACTCAAGGTGGGAGAAAGCAGAGGTCAGCAGCAGCGACGTTAATTTTTCAGGCAACAGTAACCTAAGACAGTGGGCGCACTGCAAGCACCGTGGTCAGATGGGGTCAAGAGAGGCATTGTGTGGACAGGAATAAGGGGCCAATCTACATGCTCCCTTTCCTCCTCACTGCACTCACCTCACTGAATTCTTAGGAAATCTCTCTGCCAACGGCAAGAAAGCAGTGAGACCCGACAGATGGAGCACAGGCCGGGAGCCGCAGGTTCTAGTCCTTGGCATGCAATTAAAGAGACTCATACACTGTTTGAGTCATAAGTTACTTGATGCATCTTAGTTTTCCTACCAGTAAAATGAGTGGAGCTAAGTGTCATGAGAACTGTAATATATACTCACATCATGCTTGTCTAGGATGAAACAGCCCTTTTTAAAATATATGTTTTTATTGATTTCAGAGAGAGGAAGGGAGAGGGAGAGACAGAAACAACAATGATGAGAGAATCATTGATCGGCTGTCTCCTGCAGGCCCCACACTGGGATCGAGCCAGCAACCCAGGCATGTGCCCTGAGCAAGACTCGAACCATGACCTCCTGGTTCATAGATCAATGCTCAGCCACTGAGCCACACCGGCTGGGCAGAAACAGCCCTTTTTAATGTCTGAGCCTCTTCAAGTAATCTGTAGGCTATTCAAGAATCTCTAGCCCTAGCCAGTTTGGCTCAGTGGATGGAGCATCGACCTGTGGACCAAAGGGTCCTGGGTTTGATTCCAGTCAAGGCCACGTACCTCGGTTGCAGGCTCCTTCCCAGCCTGGGCCCTGGTTGGGGTGCGTGCAGGAGGTAAGCAATCAATGTGTTTCTCTCACATCGATATTTCTCTCTGTCTTTCCCTCTCTCTTCCACTCTCTCTGAAAATCAAAGAAAAAATATCCTCAAGTGAGGATTAACAACAACAACAAAAGAATCTCTAGATATTCTCAGAAATCCAGATAAACCCTTCATTTCTCCATGTTGCCTGAGTGATAAATCTCCATTATGTTTTGGAGTACCTACAGCAAGCACAGCCCAGGCCCAGCTGACCACTGTTCAACCCAAAGCCAGCTCTGTGAACCTTAGCCCCTTTGGGAAGAGTGACTGAGGCAATAGGGCCAATGACTGGACAGTGAGGCCAACTTTGTGGCAGAGGAGAGTAGCTCCCTTGGTGCTATCAAGAAGGAAATGGAAAACCCTGTGACCCCAGCTACTCCTGGGCTGTCTGTCTCAAGCAGGATCCTGGGGCACCAGCATGAAAATCATGGCAGGATGGCTGGAGGTTAAAATGTAGATTCAAGGACACACCCCAGACCTACTGAATCTGAGGGGTATCTTCAGCTGTCTGCATTTTACACAAGCTCTCCAGGTGAACATGACCTCCCCAAAGTCTGAGCCCTATTCCCACCCCCAAAAGCCTGAGTCCTGAAGGAGATACTCCTCATTTTTCATGTATTGTTTGTTTATTTCAAAGAGGAAGAGAGGAGGAGAGAGAGGTAGAAACATTAATGATGAGAATCATTGATCTGCTGCCTCCTTCATGCCCCCTCCCCATTGGGGATCAAGCCCACAAACCGGGCACGTGCCCCAACCAGGAATCAAACTGTGACCTCCTGGTTCATCGGTCGATGCTCAACCACTGAGCTACACTGGCCCCGTGACACTCCTCATTTTAATGAAGACAGGGTTGGATCAGAAGCAATGGGGTTGTCAATGTGTGTCTTCCTTCATGCCTTCAGGATTCTCCCATTGAAGTTCGTGGAGCTCCAAGTCTGTGACCAGCTCCAACGCATCCTGCGGTTGAGGACGGTCACAGAGAAGATCTACTATCTAAGACTCCACTCTGACCATCCTGAGACTGTCTTCCACTTCTGGATCCGACTAGTTCAGATTCTGCAGAAGGGCCTGTCCATCACCACCAAAGACCCTAGGATTCTTATCACCCACTGCCTGGTGCCCAAGAGTAGCTGCAGCGTCTCAGGAGACTCTAAGGTCAGTGGGCACCATTGCCACCTCCAGCCAAGGCCAGAGCTGAGGGGTAGAGCTGAGGTGAGCTGGCATGTGAGTAAGCACCCTGTGAAGGCAATCCCTGCCTTTAATTGAGGTATAGTGTACAACCACCTGTAAGATTCGCCCATTGTAAGTGTACAGTTCAACACTTCCAATAAATGTATAGGATTGTGCGCCCATCACCACAACCCAGTTTTAGAACACTTCCATCACCATAAAAAATTCCCTTGTGCCCATTTAAAGTCACTCTCTGTTCCTATTTCCTGCCCCAGGCAGCCAGTGATCTGTTTTCAGTCTCTATAAATTCATATTTGTTAGACATTTCATATAAACAAAATCCTACAACAGTCTTTTGTGTCTGGCTTCTTTCACTCAGCATAATTTTTTCAGGTTCATCCATATCAGAGTCATAGATGATCAGTAACTCATTCTTTTTTTTAAAAATTGATCTTTGAGAGAGGAAGGGAAGAAGGGAGGGGGAGGGGGAGAGAGAGAGAGAGAGAGAGAGAGAGCGAGCGCATCGATGTGAGAGACATCAATTTGTTGCATGCTATCGGCCGGGAATCAAACCCGCCACTTTTTGTTGTATAAGACGACACTCCAACCAACTGAGCCACACCAGCCAGAACTAATTCATTCTTTTCCGTTGCTGAATGGTATTCCATTGTATAGATTTGCCACATTTTGTTTATCCATTCACCGTTGATGGGCGTTTGGATTGTTTCCAGTTTGAGGCTGTTATGAATAATGCTACTATGAACACTTATGTACAAGTTTCTCTATAGACACAGTTTTCATTTGTTATGGGTACGCCAAGGGATGAAATTTCTGGGTCATATGTTAACTTTACCTTTAAATTTTAAAGTAATTGGCAAACTGTTTTCCAGAGTGGCTGTACCATTTTATATTCCTACCAGCAATGCATGAGGGTTTCACCAACACTATAGTATTTTGTCTGTCTTTTTTGTTAAAGCCATTCTACGGATATGTAACGGTTTCGCCTTTGATTTCTTCAATGGCTAATGATGTTGAGTGATTTTTCACGGGTTTATTAGTTACTTGTATATCTTCTTTGGTGAAATGTCTATTCAAGTCTTTTTTTTTAAGTCTCATTTATTACTGCACCAACCTACTACTGAAGAAAAAAAATCAACAGAGAAATATCATTGTTCCAATAATTTCCCAATTAAAATGTCCAACTGTCCAGACAGTAGTGGTCTTTTCTGTCATTTAAAGGTGCAGGTAACCTGGATGCCACATAAATATGGGAGCCATCTCTCATGTGCGATTCCTTATAGACCCAGTTTGGTTTTTCTCCAATGTCTCCTCTTGGAGTTGTACCTGATTTTATTACCAGTTTTCATCCAAACCCATTGGGAAATGGGCTGATTCTGCTTGTTTCTTGGCCAGGAACCTCTCGATCCTGAGAGTCTTGTGAGAAGACATGGCGAAGGAGAATCAACTGAACACACCGTGATGGCGGAGGAGGAGCTCGAGTCTTCTTTGGTGAAATGTTTATTCAAGTCTTTTGTTGAAAAACCCATTTTTAAATTGAGTTTTGTCTTCTTGAATTGCTATAATTTTTTGTATATTCTGAATATAAGTCATTATTAGATATATGATTTGCAAATATTTTCTCCCAGTGTGTGAATTGTCTGTTTATTTTCCTTTTTTTAAAAAAAATCCTCACTCAAGATATTTTTCCATTGATTTTAGAGAGAGTGGAAGAGATAGGGAAAGATAGAGAGAAATAACGATGTGAGAAAAACACATCTGTTGGTTGCCTCCTGCACGCGCCCTGACCAGGGCCCGGACTGGGGAGGAGCCTACAGCCGAGGTACGCGCTCTTGACTGGAATCCACAGGCCAATGCTCTATCCACTGAGCAAACCGACTAGGGCATCTTTTTATTTTCTTAATGGCGGCCTTTGTGGAGCAAAAGTTTTTTTTTTAATTCTTTATTGTTTAAAGTATTACATGTGTCTCCTTTCCCCCCATTGACCTCTCCCCAGCCATTCCCACCCCCAGCACATAAAAGTTTTTAATTTTGATGAAGTGTAATTTATCAATTTTTTTCTTTTATAGATCAGGCTTTTGGTGTTGTAGCTAAGACTTTTTTTTTCAACCCAAAGTCACAAGTATTTTACCCTATGTTTTCCTCTAGAAGTTTATAGATTTAGCTCTTACAGTTAAGTCTATGATCTCCTTATGCATTACTATTTGTGTATGGTGTGGGAAAGTGTCTAAGTATTTGTGGTGTCACATGTGGATGTACAATTTACCCAGTACCATTTGTTGAAAAAATTATCCTTTCCTCCATTAAATTATCTTGCACTTTTGTCAAAAATCAATTGAAAGTAAATGTAAGGATTTATTTCTGGATTCTCAATCCTGTTTAATTAATGTGTATGCCTAGTCTTGTGTAATACCACAATGTCTTGATTAATGTAGCTTTATAGTAAGTTTAAAATTGGCTGTTGTAAGTCTTCCAATTTTGTTCTTTTTCAAATTATTTTGGCTATTCTAAATCCTTTGTATTTCCATATAAATTTTAGGATTAGCCTATCAATTTCTACAAAATAGATCGCTGGGATTTTGACAAGGACATGTTGATTTTATACATTAATTAGAAGAGAATTGCGATCTTGACAATATTGAGTCTTCAAATATATGAATACTGGAGGGCCAGTGCACAAAATTTGTGCATGGGTAAGGTCCCTAGGCCTGACCATCAATCAGGGCCAATCTGTGGGGTGACTGGCAGGGCAATTGGGGGGCCCCCACTGGCACCCGCCTTGGCTGGCCTGGGGCCTGCGGGCTGGGGGCAGCTCCTACATTGAGCATCTGCCCCCTGGTGGTCAGTGTGCATCATAGAGACCGGTCTTTCTGCTGGTCATTCTGCTGTTCAGTTGATTTGCATATTAGGCTTTTATTATATAGGATGGAATGTCTTTCCATTTATTTCAATCTTCTTTCATTTCTCTTAGCAATGTTTTTTTAGCTTTTAGTATACAAGTTCTGCACTTCTTTTGTTAAATTTATTCCTATCTTTTTATTTTATGGCTACTATTTTAAATGGAATTGTGTTTTATTAATTTTATGTTTGCATCATTCATTGATAGTATATGGAATTGATTTTTTATATCAATCTTGTTATTAAACATAGTATTTTTGTGGTTCCTTGTGATTTTCTACATATACATGTCATCTGCAAATAAAAGACAATTTTACTTCATTTCCAATTCATTCACATTTGTTCATTTATTGCTTATTGCCTTAGCTAAAACTTTCAGTACAGTGTTTAGTAGAAATGACAAAAGCAGACATGTTTATGCCCAATCCTAGGGGGGAAACATTCAGTCTTTCATTAAGTATGATGCTAACTGTGGCATCTTTGTAGGTGCCCTTTATCAGGTTGAGGGAATTCCCTTTTATTCCTTGTTTATTGAGAGATTTTTTGGCATAAATGGGTATTACATTTTTTCAAATGTCTTTTTCTGCATCTATTGAGATGGTCATGTGGTTTTCCCTTTATTCTATTAGAATAGTGTATTATATTCATTGATTTTTAAATGTTAAATCAACTTTGTGTTCCTGCAGTAAATTTCACTTAGTCGTGGTGTGTATGTATATTCCCTTTTATATGTTCCATGATTCAGTTTGCTAGCATTTAGTTAAGGATTTTGCATCTATGTTCATTAGAAATGTTGGTCTGTAGTTTTCTTGTGATATCCTGGCTTTGGTATTAGGATAATACTAGCCTCACTGAATGATTTGGGAAGTGTGTCCTCCTCCTCTATTTTCAGAGCTTATGAAGACTTGGTACTATTACTCCTTTAAGTATTTAATAAAATTCACCAGTGAAGCCACAAGGGCCTTTTTGCCCCAGGCCTTAGAGTGTGATATAAGACTGACTTGAGCTACAACAGGAGCTCCATGAATGCGGGGGTTTTTATCTGTCTTCTTCACGGCTCTATCCCCAGTGCCTGGCACACAGTTGGCACTCAGTAAAGAATGAATGGATGACTATGAGCAGCTTGTACTTCTGGAACACCTTCGGGGTATCGCAGGCAACAGGAAAGAAGGCAATTTACGTCAGGTGTAAAAAGCAGCTCAATATCCGACTTTTCTTAGAGAAGTCAATTTTTAAAACATTCATTAAACTCCTACAATAAATATTTTATTCCCCTACATTTAAATATAAAAACCAATAGCATCTGAATAGGCTATTGATAACATTAAGGTATATTAATGAGAATAGGTTATGTACTAAATTATGTCTAAAGTATTCAATGACAGCCCTAGCCGGCTTGGCTCAGTGGATAGAGCCTCAGCCTGTGGACTGAAGGGTCCCAGGTTCAATTCCGGCCAAGGGCACATGCCTGGGTTGCGGGCTTGATCCCCAGTGAGGGGCGTGCAGGAGGCAGCTGATCAATGATTCTCTCTCATCATGGATGTTTCTCTCTCTCTCTCTCTCCTTCTCCCTTCCACTCTGAAATCAATAAATATATACATTTTAAAAAATAAAATAAAATAAAGTATTCAATGACAATGTTATCCTTTGGGCACCAAAGGATATTTATAACAATCCAGGGGGTATAAGCAGATATGGCCTCAGAATTGCCTCTCTGAACCCCTGGCATGGCCACCCAATGGAACAGTTTGAGTTTTAACACTTTAGGGTTTGGATCATGATATTAGGAAAATACAGAGACTCTAGGGTCTTAACCATCTGGTTTTGCTTTTTTTTTTCCTCCCATCCAGTTAGTACAGAAGAAACATCAAGCCTCCCAGCCCAGCGAGAGCCTCCTGCAGTTGATGGCCAAGGGGGAGAGTGAGGCCCTCTCTCTGATTTTTGCTGACTTACACCAGCACAACCGGTTCAGGTACACGACTTAAATCAGGCCAGCCTGACATCCCTCTGCAGCCCAGATGGCCTGGGCTGTGAGATCCAAAAACCAAGTAACTTGGTTAATGAGCACAGGGAGGGGCATGAAATACTGCCACTCAGGACCCAGGGTTATCCCTGACTCAGGGCAACCTTTTCCCAGTTCTCTTGGCCATATTCTCTTCCTCCACGTGGCAAGCATAGTAGTCTTGACTCCAGAGGAGGAATCTTATAAAAAATGAAAAGTGCCCTGGTCAGGTAGTTCAGTTGGTTGGAGTGTCATGCAGCACACCAAAAGGTTGCAGGTTTGGTCCCTGGTCAGGGTGTATACAAGAGGCAACCGATGGATATTTCTCTTTCTTCTCTCTCTCTCTCTCTCTCTCTCTCTCTCTCTCTCTCTCCCCTCTCCTTCCCTTCTCTCTAAAAATCAATAAACATATCCCCAGTTGAGGATTAAAAAAGAAAATAAAAGTAACTCTCCAATAATAAGAATAAGTTAGTAACACCGGTAAAAAAGTAAAACCTAATTTCTCATCCAGTTCCTAGTCCCTACAGAGAAATAAACAAAACATTGTTTAAAACACTGTCTGCTCCGTGGGTTCCTTGACCTACTCACCTGGCCTCTGATTGGACTTTATGAATCTTCTATGGTCGTTTTCTCAATGTATAGCCTGTTCTGGAAAGCTCCATTGTGCAGGCCTGTATTTCCCATGCCTGAGGAAATGTCCATGTATGTGTAGATGACTTAAGGTTTGAGTCTTAAGACTGGTTGGTATGCCCTAACCGGTTTGGCTCAGTGGATAGAGCGTCGGCCTGCGGACTGAAGGGTCCCAGGTTTGATTCCGGTCAAGGGCATGTACCTTGGTTGCAGGCACATCCTCAGTAGGGGGTGTGCAGGAGGCAGCTGGTCAATGTTTCTCTCTCATCGATGTTTCTAACTCTCTATCCCTCTCCTTCCTCTCTGTAAAAAATCAATAAAATGTATTTTTTTTTTAAAAAAGACTAGTTGGTATGAGAGAGACAGGAGTTGAAAATACTTACTCCACTGGGCACTACAACCAAGACCAAAGATTAAGTGGGATCTAGGGCCCTAGTGAACTCGATTTGTGGCTTGTTGTTTGTTTTGTGTGTGTGTGTTTTTTAAAAAAGGAGGACAGAAATAAATTGTAATGATCACCAGAAGAAAAAAACAAAGTTATCAAAGAAGAGATTTTGTCACAACAGGGACCAGCAGTTAAGACACAGAACAACAAAAAGAAAGTTTTCTTTGAGAGTGCCGTTAGTAAACTGAAAACCAACAGAGTCTGAGAAGATAAGTCTCTCAGGGTGGGTCAGAGCTCACACAGAGCTGGGCCCAAGTCACTGCTCTGCCTGTGAGCCCGTGGGCACATTGCTTAACTCTCCGGGGCCAGTTTTCAGATCTGCACAGTGGAAATGATGATAGTTCCAACCGCATCCAGATATTGTCAGGATTAAGTGAGCCCCAAAGCATGAAGTGCTTGACACACTCCTTAGCAGATTTAGGGGCAGATTTAAATAAACTCTCAATAAATATTAACTTGTATTATTAAGGCTGCCTTGTGCTAGAAGTAGAAATATATTAACACAAGAAAAATAGTTAGTTGCCCACTGTTAAAGAATTTCTACTGGGTCGCCACTCTGCATATCATATAGAAATCTATAACTTAAGAAATTTCTGGATCAAGTGTCACCTAAATAAATTTAAAAAATTTTTTAAATTTCTGAATAAGATGTCATACCTCTGAGCTGGGGAGTGCTGGACTCTAATAGAACAGGATATGTTGATGTAACTTTTTGTCTCAAAATGTTAAAAATTTAAATTTTTAAAATTACTATTTGAAGGACGGCTTCTGTTTATATTCATAGGCCACAATTCAGTCACATGACCACACTCAGCTGCAACGGAAGCTGGGAAGTGCCTTCTGTATTCTGCACGTGCCCAGTACAGAAGTAGATGCTTGCCCCCAAGGGAGGAGGGAAGAAGAAATCCTGGGGGCCCATTGGCAATCTCTAGCACAGAGAGCTTTGAATATTTCCAGAAGGCCAGAGGAGATTAAAACCTTTATTTGGACACTAGCCAGATCAAGGGCGGAAAACGTGGTACAGGTTAAGGGCACAAATGAGTGTAAGACTGACACTTCATCCTGAGGAAGAAGCGTGATGAGTTTAGAGAACGGGAAGGAAGCCCAGTGTGGGAGGAGGAGTGGCAACAGAAGGACTTTAGTACAAGTGGGCAGGGACCAAACCAGGCAGGACCTGGGGAGCCATGCAAATGAATTTAGACTTTGAGTGTAATGAGAGCCTTAGCACCATTTTTAACTGGGAGGTAACATGATCCAATTTACATGTTGAAAAGGTCATGCTGGCTGTTGCAGTGACATTTGATATGAAGAGAGGGAGAATAGGGGTAGAGGGACCAGCCAGGAAGCTATGGCAACCCAGTCTGGGCTGTCATGTAAAAACAGATCAAAGGAATGTGAGAAGCAGGGAGAAGTTCATTTTTGCTCTGCTGTTATCTCAATCATGGCTTTGTACGGTCATTTAGTTTCTTCTCCTTAATTCCCCAGAATGAAGCCCTGAGGGATGACTTTTCTCCTCACTCAGGCAGACTCTCTAGTCTGGTTGCAATTGTATCCGTTTTTGTGTGTTGGCAACAATATGCAGGTTACAGCAATTGAAATAAATGGCTGAGACACAGGACTCAACAGATGGAGCCACACCCACTCCTCCTCTGCCAAATCCGCAGCAGGGGTCTGCTCCCCGCCACCCCACTCCACCCCACCTCCCCCTTCCCTAGTTTCCTTCTGGTATTTTAATATGTGTCTCACTCACCCAATAGAGCCACAGCTTATATTTGCCTCTAAGGTTTTAGTGTCAAGAAAAAATATAATGAGAAACAAGATTTAAAATGAGAATTTCATCTCTATTTTTTCCCCCTTTGCCCTTCATTTCCTTGATCCTGAAATGGCTGGAGTTCCAGGAGAAGCAAAAAGACCAAGACCAAAAAAGACAACTCAGGTAAACAGGGGGTACTGGGCACCCGTGTCTCAGAGAACCTTTTGCTCTGCAGATGCAGGAATGGAATTGTCTCCCACTCCCCATCCCAGAGTTTCTAGCTGTCAGGATGTCCTTTCATACCTTACCTTGAGTTCCTCTAGACTCTTTGGCCACCATCGTCAACTTGGCACCAAATCCTCCCAATTTCTTTCTTTGAAATGTTTCCTATACTGACAGATCCTCCCCTCGTCCACCTATCACCTCTTGCCTGAACTACTACAGCAACCCTCTAGTTCATTCATTCATTCGCTCATTCAGAGACATGCTACTGAGTACTTGGTAAGTGCCAAACACTGTTGTAGGCTTTGGAGTCCCAGTGAAGAAAGACACAGCAGCCCCTCCAAGGGGGTTATAATTTGGTGGGGTCAGATGGGTAAATCCCCAGATTACAAAACCTCTTCTTCCAGGCAGCACTCAGAGCTCACGCCTGGGGTGCCACAGCGGCACAAAGGCAGGTACCTCACTCCTCCCAGGAAGCTGTCCCAGAGGCCTGGGGTCTGAGCCAAGTCACAGAGGATGAGGACAAGTAGGCTGGCCAAAGCATTCTGGGAAGAGACAGAGTCCGTGTGACTGGAACAGCAGCTGATTCCCTGTTTATCTCCAGGTTCTGGTTTACCCCAAATCTACTCATTTAAACACACACACACACACACACACACACACACACACACACACCTTACCCCAAATCCACTCATTTAAAAAAACACACACACACATATATATATTGATTTCAGAGAGGAAGGGAGAGGGAGAAAGATATAGAAACATCAGTGATGAGCCCTAGCTGGTTTGGCTCAGTGGATAAAGCGTCAGCCTGCGGACTAAAGAGTCCCGGGTTCGATTCCAGTCAGGGGCATATGCCTGGTTGTGGGCTCGATCCCAGTAGGGGGCGTGCAGGAGGCAGCCGATCAGTGATTCTCTCACCATTGATGTTTCTATCTCTCTCTCTCCCTTCCTCTCTGAATCAATAAAAATATATTTTAAAAAAAGAAACATCAATGATGAGAGAGAATCATTGATCAGCTGCCTCCTGCACACTCTTGAGCCCGCAACCCGGGCATGTGTTCCTGACTGGGAATCGAACTGTGACCTCCTGGTTCATAGGTTGATGCTCAACCACTAAGCCATGCCAGCCGGGCAAATCCACTCATTTTGGCATGCATGACTCTACATTAACTTCCCCTTCCTTACCCATCTCACTGATCATTTTCTCCTCAATTAGGTGCCCTCTGCCTCATCTCCTTCTCCAGCCCAAATCTTCCACTCTAGCCACACGTGGGCTGTCCTTGTCCATGCCTTAGACATCCTCCTTCTGCCCCCGCCCCCTGATGCTGCATTCTAAATCCTACCTATCCTTCCAGGTACACCTCACAACACCTTTCTGCCCAGACAAAACTTTCCTTGGTCATAACCTCTGCTACATGATTCCCTAATTGTTTCATAGGTTTCAATCTTGTTTCTTCAACCAATACTACAATTTCTTCCACGCCTCTGAATTATCCACAGTGGCAAGCACCAGGCTGGGAACACAATAGCTCAGTAAATATCCATGCACCACATCATTAATAAATTATTCCTCCAAATTGGCTCAGGAAGCAGCCAGAATTTCATGTTATATTTAGAAATTTAGAGGAGTATGTAGATCCCTGGGGAGCTCTGCCAACTTTCATTCAGGCCAGGGATTACACACTCAACCGTCTGCAGATGGTATAAATGGGTAAAGAGGCTACATGTCATGAGTCTAAGGAATGGTTGACTCTTCTCTCAACTCTATTACAAGTAAAACAGCAGCTGGGCTGACACTTGGTTTCAGCATTGAGGAGAAAATAGGGAGTGTCAGGGACAGTGGCGATGAGAAAGTGGAGGTTTTAATTAAGGCTTCAATTAACTGTTTCCATGCTAGAACACAGGCCTGGTGTTGCTAGATACTCTGGTTTTTTCAAGAGAAGCCAAAAATCTGGATTTTTATGTGACATATTCCCCGCCCATAAAAAAAATTAAAGCACAGTATAGGCCAACACTTAGTGGGCACACAAAACATATCTACAGGCCAAATCCAGCCTGGAGGCTGCCAGTCCCCAGCCCCTGTTCTAAATGGTGAGTGGAGCTGATGCTGGCCCACATTTTCTTCAAATCTGTGAATGCCTCCTCATGTTACGTAACTGATAATAAAACGGTGATTCATTTCTGTTTTTGCACATACATCCAATCACACATGTGCACGTGCACACATACACACCATACCCTTTGAGGTTAAGGCTGAGGAAAACAGAAATAGACAATATTTATATTCGAGGACTTCAGAGAACAGCTAGAATTTCAGAGTCATAGGCTATCTGGTGTCACAGGAACTGCCACTCCTGAGATGTCCCTGGGCTGATTTCAAATAATCATCCTGGGGAGCCCTCAGGACCCTTCTCTTTCCTTGGAGCTGAAGAAACTCGTTTTCTCTTTGGACCAAGCAGTGTACCCTCTCAGTCAGAAGGAGAGTCACACTCCAGCCTCTTGGAACTTTGAAGAGAGAGAGCGAGAGAGAGCGAGAGAGAGAGAGAGAGCGAGAGCGCTACATTATGGAAAACCAGTATCCCGGAGCTTACCTGGGTGGCTAAACCTTTCAACTCTCCATCAGCAGGTGGTGTGACCTGTTGAAGTGCTTCCCAAACCTGAATGTGCAGACTGGGGTCTTGTTAAAATGCAGAATCTGATTCAGTGGCTCTGGGTGAACCTGAAACTGTGCATTTCTTCAGTTTTTTAAAAAATTTTTGATTACATTTTGCATTCAACACCAATCTGTATTAGTTTCAGGTGCATAGCACAGCAGATAGAGACATTCATACAGAGGTTACAAAGTGTTCCCTTGAAACTCTGCATTTCTAACATGATCTCTGGCGATGCCAAAGCTGCCGGGCTGTGAGCCATCCTTTGAGGAGCTGAGGCCAAGTGGACCGAGGGCAGGATCTGGCTTAAGGCCATCTGGGTTCAAGCCCATTGCTAGTTCAGCTAGCTGAATCTCCTGGGCAAGTTCACGCAGTTAACCTCTCCAGCCACATTGGTTCCTCCCTTTCACTGGCATTGCCTTGTTCCCACGATATAGCGCTAAAATCGTGGGCTCCGGAGCCAGGCTGGCTGGCTTTGAATCCCGGCTCTGCCTCATTATGTGACCCTGGGTAAGTAACTTAACCTTGCTGGGCCTCAGATTCCTCATACGGCAGTGCTGACCTCTCGGGCTCTCTGTGAGGATTAAATGAGTATTAGTACACATAATTGTTTGGAATAGTACCTGACCCATAATAAACACCCCGCAGATGGTGGCCATACTCTGTGAGCATGCTCTGTGAATTAAAGTGCAAACAAATGCCTCCTCTTTTTGACCCAGAGAAAGATAATTCCAGTGAAGACAGCATTCCGTGCACTCGCGACCTCAGTTGGAGGGATTCCTTCACCTATGGAGAGTGGGAAAGGGAGAACCCCTCTGGGCCGCAGCCCCTCTCACTCCTCAGCACGTTGGCAGCCTCCACGAGGCCACAGCTGACTCTATTCATAGGTACGGTCATGGGGTTCATCTGGCTGCCTCCAGGGGAAGGACCTGGAGTTTGACCTCAGGCAGGGGTTCAGATCCTGGGTCCCGAGGGTACTGCCTGGAGGCTGTGCGGTGGGAGTTGGGGGTGCCAGCCACAGCACTTCAGCCATTTTCCCCTGCCCTGTTCTTCTTTACCTCCAACTGGGCTGAGTGAAACGCTGAGTGTGGCACCTCGGGAGCCCCCAGAGGCCTTTGTGAGTTCCTACAAAGTGGCTCTGAGGGGGTAGAGACTGGGATGGCACTGTTGTCGCTAGAGCTGCTTTCTCTCTGTGGGTGGAGACAGGGCTGCCTCTGCAGTTCCGAGGGCTCTGCCTTTGAGGAGGCGAGGAGCCGGCTCTCCCTTTTCCTTTTCAGAGCTCCTGGGGAGCCCCAACCGTCTGCTGCAGAAAGTGAGGAGGAGCGTGGCCAGGAGGGGTGGGAGTAGGGGCAACTTCCCTGGGCCCAGCCCTTATCTCTCCATGCTCCGAGGCTCATCCATCCACCCATCCACCCATCCATCCATCCACCCATCCATACATTCATTTAACACACATTCATTAACTACTTCCTATGTGCCTCTGTCTAACCCAGTGGTTCCCAACCTGTTTTTGGCCATGTCCCATCTAAGCATCTCTAACATCCTGATACCCCCCCCCCGTGACATATAATTCTTATTATTCAAAAAGTGAACTCCTATTCATGTGGAGGACACCTAAAAGGCCATTAACTTGGTCTAAACAAGCTTCCAAAGAACATAGCATCCATGAAAGAGAAAAATAAAAGAATGAAAGGACAGTTGAAGTACTGAGGAAGAAATCACTAAGAAATTGTTTAAAAAATAGTAAAAATATGAAGTGATATGAAAAAATAGCAAATAAAGTTTCAAAACATATAATAGAGAACTGAAATGCATGAATATGTCACAATATATATTTATATACTGTATATGAGGCCCCTAGAACCATAAGAAATGCAAAAAATTCACTGTTAATAACTCATTCTCAAATCGCCCCTCTTAAAAATCAAATTGCCCCCAGTGGGTCATGTGCCCCATGTTGGGAACCACTGGTGTAACCGGAGATAGGTAGAGTGGTTTCTGTTTTCTAAAGTCAAATATTATTAATAAACCACTAACTCTTATAAGATACCTGTTATTAATAGTTGACAATTTAAAAAGTTAACACAAATATCTGTGTGCCCACAGAAGAGCTACTTAGGCAAGCTATATCTTATTGAATTTGTTCTCTCTTAAATTAACAGGAAATTCTATTTGAGCCACCCTTTCACACTGGGGAGAATCGAAGCGGCCCTCACCAACACCGCTCTGCAGCATTCAACTTCCTGAGGGACTCTGTCTGGATGGAGAGAAGGAGAAAGCTGCAGCCAAGGAAAAACTAGCATCACCTCCCGCGGATAGCATAGCCTTTCCTTGGAGACCCGTTTGGGAGCTTGGCTTCCAGATGAAAAGCATTATCCAGCACGTAACTGTGACCTCCTCGCCTCCTTTCCACCACCAGGCAGGCACAAGAAGACATGCTCTCGGAAGGGCCAGGACCACCGAGAGAAAGAGAAAAGGGAGGAAAGGCGAGCAGGATCAGAGGAGAGGTGGAAGAGAACAAGATGGAGGTGAAGAGGAAGGTGGGGGGAGAAGTCAGAAAAGACGGGAGATACGGAGAGGTGGTAAGAGAAGGAAACAGGAGAGACTTGGGAGAGAAGCTGGAGAACAAGAGAAGAAATATACCTCTGAGAGATGCCTCACCAAGCTTCTATTTACCTAATTTAAAACTTGAAAGTAAGGCCGTATAAAAAAAAAATGTGTTTTCTTCTCTGCTTAGACTAGTATAAGGGGCCAGATATGAATTCTAGCCAAGGGCCTCTCTCTTTCCCTTTTGGCCAGTTTTTTTTTTTCTTTTTCATGTTTCTTCATTTCAAAGAAGTTGGGGTTGTTTTTCCCATCACCATTTATCCCCTCTGTACCCTCTACCACCTCCACCCACCCCTCAGGTTTTCTTGTTAGTCCCCCTTTTCTGAGTTAAGTTTGGGACCTTCTTTCTTAGCCCATTCCTAACTTGGACTTGCTAGCCGGGCCCTGTTGTCCCAAATGGAGGCTTGGGTGTGAGACTACACAAGATTCCTGCAGGAGGTTGTCAGGCAAGATGTGTGAGATAGAGGGGATTTCTCTTGTATTTAAACTTGCTAACTTGGCTCATGTCTCAGCCCTACAAACACTGGCTCGATTTGTTTCATATATGACACCCCCTTGAAATGTCAACACACCTTGTTAGTGCTCATTAAATGATCAATTCCAAAGAGAGGACATACAGGCCCCAAGCACAGGTGAAATCAGAGGTTCATAGATTATAGACCGAGAGAGTTATCAATGAGTGTCTGTCAGATGGCCCATGGACCAGCCTCTTTTTAAAATGGGCAGTATTTCACCTTCAATAAAAACCAGGCTATGAGTATTTCAGAAAGGCTGCCCACCCTTCCAATTGGAAAGTGTTTTTGGAGCTCTTGCTTTGATTCAAGATTTCCTAGGAGGGTCTTTTTCTTCACTGAAGTGGTTTTCAGACTGAAATTGTTGGAGGGCTAAAAAGTAAGCTCCTGGACGTAAGCTCCAAGGAAGCGTTAGGTTCTAATTCTTAGTGATTTCGATAGCCACATAGATGATTCTTCCCATGGTCCCTGTTGTTTGAACTGCTGCCCAATGGTCTCATCCTCCACCCTCCTCAGCCACTGACTCCCCTGATTTTACCCTAGAGTTTGTCAATAATCCATTATTGCCATTCTTCAGCTATACCACCTCCTATCTTTTCCCCTGAGTCCAATATCCTTCCACCCTACCAACCCTGCAAACTATTGCTCCTTCTGGGTTTTCACTGTCCCTCACTTTCCTCATGCTCTAGGTGACCCCATCATGGAGATAGTACTAAAGGGAAAGAAGTTGAGGTTGTTCAATACAGCTAGCGGTTGATACTGTTGGCATAAGAAATGGTCAAACCTGTAGACAATTTTTATGAATTTATTTGAGCCACTGATGACAATTGCCAGGAAGCAAAATCTAAATGGATCGAGAAAATGCTCTGGAGAATGGCAGTTTTGTAGCTTATTTTATTTTATTAAATATGGTTTTATTGATCTCAGAGAGGAATAAAGAGAGAGAGAGAGATAGAAACATCAATGATGGGAGAGAATCATTGATCAGCTGCCTCCTGCATGTCCCCCGCTGGGGATTGAGCTCGCAACCCGGGCATGTGCCCAGGACTCTTCAGTCTGCCGGCCAATACTCTTTCCACTGAGCCAAATCAGCTAGGGCTGTAGCTTATTTTATACATGAGAATAAAAGGAGGAGATGTAAGGAGGGTTACATGAAATCCCTTGGTGGTAGATTAGGGAAGTAGGAGAGAGCAAAACTGGGGAATCTCTGAGATTGGCTAAAAAGCAATATGGAGAAAAACATCTTTTACATTGGTGGGTACAGGATAGTGAATAATTAAAATTTACAGCATATAGAGATGGTATGTGAAGGACAAGAAAACAATGAGGGGTTCTGTGGTCTCGGATGATTGTGCACTGAGGGGGTCTGGAAAAGATTACTTGGACATTTCAAAGGTATGTTATTTTATATGCAAAACGACAATAGAGACCCTAGCCTGGTAGCACAGTTGGTTAGAGCATCATCGGACACACCAAGGTTTCCGGTTTGATCCCCAGTCAGGGTACATACAAGAATCACCCAATAAATGCATAAATAAGTGGAAAAACAAATTGACGTTTTTCCCTCTTTCTCCCTTCCTCCCTCCCTCTCTCTGTAAAAAAAACAAACAAAAAAAACAAACAAACAAAAAAATTATTCAAGGCAATAGCCTCAGTTAAGGTAGATTGACCATTGTCGCCAGGCAGTGCGGCTCAGTGGTTGAGCATCGACCTATGAACCAGGAGGTCAGGGTTCTATAACCCGTCAAGGCACATGCGGGGGTTGCGGGCTCCATCCCCATCATTGCTGTAGGTCCCTCTGCCTTCCTGTCTGAAATCAATAAAAACATATTAAAAAGAAAAAGATTGCTCTAACCGGTTTGGCTCAGTGGATAGAGCGTCAGCCTGCAGACTGAAGGGTCCCAGGTTCGATTCCGGTCAGGGGCATGTACCTTGGCTGTGGGCACATCCCCAGGAGGGGGTGTGCAGGAGGCAGCTGATCCATGTTTCTCTCTCATTGATGTTTCTAACTCTCTATCCCTCTCCCTTCCTCTCTGTAAAAAATCAATAAAACATATTTTAAAAAATAAAAAATAATTTTAAAAAAGATTGACCTTTGTCAAGGAAGCTATCACCCACCATGACCCGCTTTTAGACAGACTTCTTTTATGTTCAGACTGTCCGGTGTGGTTGCTTTTGGCCTCTGAGTTTGTAAGGCCCGCTGTGGAGGCCTCCCCAGAGCGGCTCGGGTTTAGCAAGTGGCCCCTTTTTCATTCACAGCACAGTGGGATGGATCCAACCCCAGGCGCTGGGGCAGGCGGTAACTAGCAGGGTCATCCAAGAAGCCCTGCCGAGGCCCAGTCACGCGCTGTGACCCAGGAGCGGATGCAGGCGGCCGCGCCCACAAGCTGCCC
>NW_005360677.1:239296-239498 GCF_000412655.1 Myotis brandtii
TGATCGGCGACTGCGGCACCTTGGGCTCCGGTGCTAGCAGGCAAGGTAAGTGCGAGGGGTCGCCCCCCTCTCTCATCAGCCTCGTCCTTTTTCGCTTTCTTTTTGTCCTCGGGCTTCGCTCCCGGCGCCGCCGGGATCTCCCTCGCCCCCGGCCTGTGTTTCTGCCAGTTCGGGGAGGTGGGCCTGAGCCGGCTCGGACCCA
>NW_005360677.1:239716-252088 GCF_000412655.1 Myotis brandtii
GGCTTTGCCGGCGAACCCCGGCTTTCGGCTTCACGTCCTGCGGGGCACTGTTTTGTGCCTGGCTGGCCACGTCCTCGTCCTAGTCCTCTGTCCCTGGGCCCCGCACTCACCGGGCCCTCGGGTTAGAGGGCCACTTGTTGATCTGAAGGTCAGAGGGCACCGGGTAGTGCCATTGTCAAGCTCCCTGCCACCTTCCCCTCGCGAGCCTGCTCGTGTCTGCCAGCCTCTCCCGAGCGGGCGGCGCATCTGCCAGGAAAGTCGTGTTCGCTGACTTTGAAGGTGTAGAAACAAGTGGGGGAAGAAAGCACGAAAATAGTATGTGATTTAAAAAAACGAAACAGAAAAGAGCTGTGTCGTTTTAAAGAAAAGCCGAATGTTTCGAGCTCCCATGTTTAGCTGCATCCTTCAGTCGGCAACGGAGAAGGCGGTTTTAAAGGCTTGACCAGGGAATTGTTTTTACCTTGTCGGGTTGCTGCTGGCCCCAGTGCTTAATCCTGATTTTTATTTAGCGTGCCCCAAGTAAAAACTCAGTTCCCCACACCTGCCCTGGTGAAGAGGCCAGTAAAGCAGTTTGCAGTTTCGAAAGCTGCCTGGGCATCGAGGCAAAAGCCCCGTGGGTCTCCTGATAAAACTCGAGGGCCTTCTGTCTCAATTCCGACCTGTCGAAGTTCGCAGGAGAGTGTCTTTGAGAATTGAATTTTCATGGACTCCCTGACATGGACCATACAGTCAACGTTAATAAATCGTTAATAAGGTTGCTGGGAGGTAGAAAACTGTCATCGCTGATAAAGTACTCTTTGCCGTAGGATGAGACTTGACATAAGACAGATACCTGTTTGACCTCATTCGGCAGGTTTGGCGAACTAAACACCGAGCCGTGGCCATCACTGAAGAGTGTGCTCGGTGTTGGATAGTGTGCAAATGCGGGTCCAGATGAGGGGTGGGGAACCTTTCTTCTGCCAGGGACCATTTGGATATTTATAACATCGCTGGCGGGCCATACAGAACTATCAGCTTAGCAATGAGCCTGCTGTATTTGGTCAAACATTTAATTAGCTCACCTCTAACGCCGAGGCAGGGCTGAAAATGATTTCCCACCCCTGGTCCAAATAGATAACCTGTATATTGCATTTGTGTGTAGAGAGGATGAGTTTGCTTAGGCATCATCTGAGCTTTGCAGTGATTCGGGGGTCTTCGGTAGGATCCCTTTGGAAGTCACAGCTGAGAGAACCGTGCAGTGACGAAGATGAACTGCGTGTGTCTGACTGGATGGTACTCGTAGACAACTTGGAAATCAATTCAGCGTCACTCTCAATAGGATGTTTGCTTCCTTTCATCCAGTGATGTGTCAAAGGATTCTTATTGGTGGTATTTTGTATACATCGCACCAGTGTAGATAATCAGTACTTTGACATTAACTCGGATTTTTCCATAACGTGGGTATGCCAGGGATGTTGGAATTACAGGTGTAGCCAAGGGATAGCCATTGGAAAAGCTTGCGAGGCCATAACGTCCTAGGTCCTCTATGAACTCTTAAATGTAGCTGTTGCTGATGGTGTGATTTATGAATTAGAGTTTAGGCCGGAGCTTTGCCTGTTGCTGGCTGATGGCCACATCCGGTAAGGGGAGTTGGGGGTTGGGGAGCATCAACAAGCAGGAACGGCATTGCTGCCCAGTACCGTCCAACTAATCCAGTAAAATGTATTGGTATATAAAAGGTACAGACATTATAGTAGAGACTGTAGAGGGGTATTAATTTTTATTAGCCTCTGGTCGCTGTGGAGTGGTACAAGCAAGTTTTGTAAAAGTTTATAGGAATTGGTACAGATCACTTCCAGTTGGAGTGATAATATGAGATAGGTCTTTTAATCTACGATTAAAAATTATTTATAGACGTTTGGCACTGAAGGGAGGTTGAACTATAATAACTACCAAAATCTTAAGGACTTTATGCCTGCTACACACGCATGGCAAAATTACAAGTAGAAACCAAGGCTCTTGGCCCTACATTTTGCATAGCATTCCTATGGGAATTAATTATGTATTAAAGTTTTATCATCCAAAAGGAAACTATTTTTCCCCAGGATTTCTAGAGCTTTTTTTTATTAAAGAAAAAAAATTTTTTAAATATATTTTATTGATTTTTTAGAGAGGAAGGGAGAGGGATAGAGAGTTAGAAACATCGATGAGAGAGAAACATCAATCAGCTGCCTCCTGCACACTCCCCACTGGGGATGTGCCAGCAACCAAGGCACATGCCCCTGACCGGAATCGAACCTGGGACCCTTGAGTCCGCAGGCCAACGCTCTATCCACTGAGCCAAACCGGCCAGGGCAAAAAATTTTTAATTCTGTAGCTAGAAAAATTTAGTTTGTACTTAGTTGCTTTAGTTACAGAACTTTTGAAGCCTGATAATAATACTTCGTCATTCTCTAAAGCTTTTCTTCTACAGCCAACTTTGCACTTTTATGTACTTAACTGTCTTATAAATGTATGCCCTCACTCACACAAATTATTAATCTAATCTAATAAAAGAGAAACATGCAAATTGATGTACCTCCACTACATCCACAAGCCACGCCCACCAGCCAATCAGGAGCAAATATGCAAATTAACCCAAATAAGATGGCAGCAGCCACGGAGCTGGAGCAAGCAGGAGGCTTGGGTTGCCCCCAACAATGGAGGAAGCCAAGCTTCCCGCCTGCCCTGCCGGCCCTGATCTCCGCTCAAGGCTACAAAGTTTCAATTACAGAAGATAAATAAATCCCAGATACCTGCTTCCAGCCCCCAGTTGTGGCCAGCCTAAAAACAGCCCTCAGCCCCTCACCCAGGCTGGCCAGGCACCCCAGCGGGGACCCCCACCCTGAAGGGGCTGTGGGCAGCCTGAAAACAACCCTCAGCCCCTCACCCAGGCTGACCACACCCCCATGGGGTGAAGGTCCCCACTGGGGGGCTCAACCAGCCTGCAAAAAGCCATCAGCCCCTCACCCAGGCTGGCCAGGCACCCCAGCGGGGACCCCCACCCTGAAGGGGCTGTGGGCAGCCTGAAAACAACCCTCAGCCCCTCACCCAGGCTGACCACACCCCCATGGGGTGAAGGTCCCCACTGGGGGGCTCAACCAGCCTGCAAAAAGCCATCAGCCCCTCACCCAGGCTGGCCAGGCACCCCAGCGGGGACCCCCACCCTGAAGGGGCTGTGGGCAGCCTGAAAACAACCCTCAGCCCCTCACCCAGGCTGACCACACCCCCATGGGGTGAAGGTCCCCACTGGGGGGCTCAACCAGCCTGCAAAAAGCCATCAGCCCCTCACCCAGGCTGGCCAGGCACCCCAGCGGGGACCCCCACCCTGAAGGGGCTGTGGGCAGCCTGAAAACAACCCTCAGCCCCTCACCCAGGCTGACCACACCCCCATGGGGTGAAGGTCCCCACTGGGGGGCTCAACCAGCCTGCAAAAAGCCATCAGCCCCTCACCCAGGCTGGCCAGGCACCCCAGTGGGAATCTCCACCCTGAAGGGGTGTGGCCAGCCTGAAAACAGCCCTCAGCCCCTCACCCGGGCTGACCAGGCACCCCAGCGGGACCCCACCCTGATCCAGGACACCCTTCAGGACAAACCAGCTGGCCCCCACCCGTGCACCAGGCCTCTATCCTATATAATAAAATCAGGCCTAAGCCCGCAGGTGGACATCCTCCGAGGGGTCCCAGACTGCGAGAGGGCACAGGCCAGGCTGAGGGACCGCCCCCCCCCCGCCCCGAGTGCACAAATTTTTGTGCACTGGGCCTCTAGTTAGAATATATTAATGAACTAATGTAAATTTGTTCTATCAAGGGAGAAACATTGAATAAATGGTTTATCATTATCGTTATCAAATCATGAAGGATAATATTACTTTAATGTGATAATTCATTGGTGGTACTTGTCCCAAGGTTTGCAAATAAAGAATGTCAGGTTGGTGTGGCTCTGTTGGTTGGAGCATCATCCTGTACACTGAAAAGTCTCAGGTTTGATTCCCAGTCAGGGCACATACCCAGGTTGTGGGTTCAATTTTCAGTTGTGGACCCATGTGGGAGGCAACTGTTAGATGTTTCTCTCCCTCTCCCTTCCTCTTTCTCTAAAATTAAAAAAAAAAAAAAAAAGAAGATAACCAAATAGCTTTAATTTCTGGATTTCATAACCTGAGCCTTAGTATGGTTAGTAAATTGCTGTCAGGTTGTTCTGTTCTCCCTCCCCTCTCTCACCCCCAAATCCACAATTGAAGTAGACACGTAAGCAGTGAGATTCTGCTTTTGCTGCATTATAGAGGAATGCCTTTTTTTCCCCTGAATATCCAGCTCAGAGTACTGGAATTTTATCACCACACCCATTCTCCCACTTGTTAACATTGAGCAATGGGTCTTTGGTCAACCAGAATAACTGTGAGATTACTCAGTGCTAATATTCTTGAGAAACTGACTTTAATCCAGGGATCTAAATTTCTCTGAAACAATTTACTTTCAGTGTTCTGTGACCAACAGATTTTTACAAAAAATGACTTGGAAGAGGGAGGAATGGCAAGATTTTAGAATTTTTAAGGAAATTTTTGAATGGATAAAATAAACTGATTCTTAAGGCTCATTGTTATTGAAAGAAAATCAAGTGTATGCCGTTAATCTTTTCTTATAAATTTACTGGAACAATTCATGAAAATGACTTTCAGAAGAAAATTATTGGTAACATACTGCAAAAGGATGACATTTATATCTTTTCTAGCCCTTTTGTTTGTGTCCCTATCATGGCATTATCGAATAGAAATATAAGCCACATATTTAGTTTTACATTTTTATGTGAAAATTTAAAACATGTGAAATTAATTTTAATTTAATCCAATAAATACAAAATACCATTTGTTAAAAAAATAAAGTACAGCCCTAACCGGTTTGGGTCAATGGATAGAGCATCAGCCTGCGGACTGAAAGGTGCCAGGTTCGATTCCGGTCAAGGGCATGTACCTTGGTTGCAGGCACATCCCCAGTAGGGGGTGTGCAGGAGGCAGCTGATCAATGTTTCTCTCTCATCGATGTTTCTAATTCTCTATTCCTCTTCCTTTCTCTCTGTAAAAAATCAATAAAATATATTAAATAAATAAAGTACAGTATAACACTTATATCACATCTTATTCACACTAGCCACGTTTTTAATATATTTTTATTGATTTCAGAAAGGAAGGGAGAGAGAGAGATAGAAACATAAATGATGAAAGAGAATCATTGATCAGTTGCCTCCTACACACCCCCCACCAGGGACTGAGTCTGAAACCCCGACATGTGCCTTGACCAGAATCAAACCATGACTTCCTGGTTCATAGTTGGACTCTCAACCACTGAGTCACACTGGCTGGGCTACACTAGCTACATTTTAAATGCTTAGTAGCCACATATGGCTAGAAGCTACTGTTCTGGGCAGTGCAAGCCTAGATTTTTTTTTTTTTAAAGAAAAAATATTAACCGTTACCCTTGGTGAGGGAGAAACAATATTAGAGAGAACAACTTAGGTCATTTGAGAAATGGGAGATGGGAAGATGCATTTTTCACAATCATTGAATTATCTACTAGATCATGTGGTAAAAGCTTATAAAGCAAGTCCTTCACTTATGAACATCATGTGTTCCTAATATCCTGTTATCACTGATGTGTAGCTGTGATGATGGGAGGAGCTTTCTATCATTTGGTTTCAGTTTGGTTGAAAAGAGAAAGATGCTTCAGAAATAACTGCACTAATGTAGTTCTTCAGATATGTTGTGTGAAAAGTGGTTTTGTACTCTTCTCACATCTTCCCACATAAAATATCATGTCTTGGGAAATATACTTTGTTTCTGCTTGAACATTTTTATATGTATATGTATTTAGATATATCTAGTACAGGTTTTTTTTTGTGTCTATAATCATAAAACAAAAGGGGCCTTTTAAAGTTTCTAATAAGTAGGAGTTAGTATATTTATATGTGGGCACAAAGGGGATTATATGTGTGTATATATGTAAATTATATGTAATGTATATAATTATTATATTATCTGAAATGTATATATATTAAACAGGTTTTTCATTGCCTGCAGGAAAGATGAAGATAGGATCATTGGTTTTGTCGATCAAATGGTCCTTGATGACCCTTTTAGGCAATTTTATCAATGGTAGGTGACAGATTTCAGGGTGACAGGAGGTGATGAGGAAGCAGAGACAGCAACATAGACAACTCTTAGAGATGGGGTAAAGGAAAGTGAAGAGCAAGCAGGGTCTGGAAAGGAATGGTTTTGGATTGTGGAGACCTGAGAAGTATTGATTGATTGGAGGAGCCTGTAGAAGGGTGGGATTGAAAGTTTGAGAGAGAGGGCAGGGAAAGAAATGGATAAATGATAAAACTAGATCACTTGGCTTTTACTCTGGAATTCTTCTCTTATCCTGTATCAAGATGTTAAACCTCAAATTTAAATGTAGCTTCCCCTCTAAATCACAGTGCATCAATCTGTTACATTTCTGTGTCACATATATCAAAACTTTGTACAGTATCTTTTTCCAGGCCTTGATAATATTAGTGGGCTTAAGCATTTATTCATATTGCAACATTTGGGGCTTGCAAGAATTGTTACAGTATTTTATTTTGGGGATATAATTAATCATTTATAAAATGTTCCTAAAAGTTAAGTCCCCTTATTAATAGGCATAAGGAAAACCGTCTGTTGCAATAACTTGATTTTACTTGATTCTGTAAACCTTTAACATTATAGATATTGTTTAGTTATATCACAAAAATAACATATGTATAATTTATTGTCTCTAAAAAGTTTTATTTTTCTAAGGAATTATTAGTAGTTTAAGATGGAAGTTTCATTTTGCCCTTAAATAAAGAAGGGGCCTTTTAAAGTTTCTAATAAGTAGGAGTTAGTATATTTATATGTGGGCACAAAGGGGATTATATGTGTGTATATATGTAAATTATATGTAATGTATATAATTATTATATTATCTGAAATGTATATATATTAAACAGGTTTTTCATTGCCTGCAGGAAAGATGAAGATAGGATCATTGGTTTTGTCGATCAAATGGTCCTTGATGACCCTTTTAGGCAATTTTATCAATGGTAGGTGACAGATTTCAGGGTGACAGGAGGTGATGAGGAAGCAGAGACAGCAACATAGACAACTCTTAGAGATGGGGTAAAGGAAAGTGAAGAGCAAGCAGGGTCTGGAAAGGAATGGTTTTGGATTGTGGAGACCTGAGAAGTATTGATTGATTGGAGGAGCCTGTAGAAGGGTGGGATTGAAAGTTTGAGAGAGAGGGCAGGGAAAGAAATGGATAAATGATAAAACTAGATCACTTGGCTTTTACTCTGGAATTCTTCTCTTATCCTGTATCAAGATGTTAAACCTCAAATTTAAATGTAGCTTCCCCTCTAAATCACAGTGCATCAATCTGTTACATTTCTGTGTCACATATATCAAAACTTTGTACAGTATCTTTTTCCAGGCCTTGATAATATTAGTGGGCTTAAGCATTTATTCATATTGCAACATTTGGGGCTTGCAAGAATTGTTACAGTATTTTATTTTGGGGATATAATTAATCATTTATAAAATGTTCCTAAAAGTTAAGTCCCCTTATTAATAGGCATAAGGAAAACCGTCTGTTGCAATAACTTGATTTTACTTGATTCTGTAAACCTTTAACATTATAGATATTGTTTAGTTATATCACAAAAATAACATATGTATAATTTATTGTCTCTAAAAAGTTTTATTTTTCTAAGGAATTATTAGTAGTTTAAGATGGAAGTTTCATTTTGCCCTTAAATAAAGACATATTACTTTAATGTTTAAAAGAACCACTAAACCTCTAATTTTCTCTTCATTGTTCCACTGATTTGCTTGATCAGTTGAATTATTGAAGGTAGGCTGGAGTGTTATTATGGATGAGTGTGTTTTACTTTAAAAATAGGGTTTCTGTCCTAAGAATAGATAGGTATTTCCTTCAGTCTGCTTTTTCAATCTGGAAAAATGGCTTGAAAATGTTTGCTTTGCTACCTAATATTGAAAAGAGTTTTTATTATAGTGTTTAAAAAGTAATACACATTAAAGGTAATATATATGAGTATGTGCTCATTTACAAAAAATAAACAACACAACGGAGTACAGTATTAAAGTTCACTCCAGCCCTGGCCCAGTAGCTCAGTTAGTTAGAGCATCCATCCTAAATGTCAAGGTTGGGGGTTTGATCCTCGGCCAGGGCACATATAAGAATCAACCAATGAATGCATAAATAAATGGAACAACAAATTGGTATTTCTCTCTCTCTCTCTCTCTCTCTCTCTCTCTCTTAAAAATCAATCAATTAAAAAAATTTTTTAAAAAAGGTTCACTCCACACCAGCCTCACCACCCCACCCCATCTCTTCTTCCTTGAGTGTAGGGGTTATCACTGTTTACAGATAGATGTTTATTCTTCCACACCATTTTTGTGCGTATATGTTATATTTTATACAAATACTAGAGACCCAATGCACAAAATTTGTGCAAGAGTAGGCCCTTGCAGTCCCGGCTGCCTGCGACCCCTCTCCCTCCCTCTCTCCCCTCTTCCCCCTCCCCCCCCAACTGGTCTTTCTGGTGAGGTTGTTTGGTTTTGTTTTTTACATAAATGAGACCTTAACATTGTTTTGTAACTTGTGTTTGTTGTTACTGCTGTTCATTTAACAGGTCTTGGTGAGTTCTCAAATTCAGTGCTGATAGATCTACCTCATTGTTTTTAACCACTGTGTAGTGTCCCATAATATAGATATTAGTTTCAGGTGTACAGCATAATGATTTGACATTATTATAACTTATGAAGTAATCCCCCCATTAGTCTAGTACACACCTGACACTATACATAGTTATGACAGTATTATTGACTATATTCTCTATGGTATAGTTTACATCAGGGGTCCTCAAACTACAGCCCGCGGGCCACATGCAAATACAAATATTGTGTTTGCTCCCATTTTGTTTTTTTACTTCAAAATAAGATATGTGCAGTGTGCATAGGAATTTGTTCATAGTTTTTTTTTTTTAACTATAGTCCGGCCCTCCAACGGTCTGAGGAACAGTGAACTGGCCCCCTGTTTAAAAAGTTTGAGGACCCCTGGTTTACATCCTATGACTATTTTGTAACTGCCAGTTTACACTTCTTTGTCCCTTTAGTTTTCCATTTTTTTATCATTATAAACTATCATCATTGAACACCTGTGTACCAGTATGTTTATATACAAATTTGGATGTTTTAATCAGATAGCATGAAACAAAATGCTGATAAATTTTTAGAAGCTATCTCAGTCCTAACATTGGTGGGAACAGCTTAGGAAAAGTACCACCTTCTTCCCCTATCTCAGGGGTCGCCAGGTCTTGCTTTCACATTACTTTTTCTCATGGGTTTCATCAGTCTTAACAACTATCTATTTTGAGAGTGGTACTTGGGAAATGACTTCCTCTCATTATCTCCTTCACTACATTTCTTGGCAATGTCCTAATTGCTTTCCTTCTACTTTTAAGGAATCTTTATATAACGTACTCATCATTAACTGTGCTTAGCACTTTTTTGGTTTATTGAATCCAAAGGACTCTATAAATCCAAGTTAATATAGTGTAACTTCCTTTAGCTTCTATTTGGGGGTCATAAGAAAACTGGAGGAGAACCAAGATGGCAGTGTAGGTAAACGCCAGTACTTGCCACCTCTCAATTACATCAAAATTACAACTAAAATAAAGAACCACCTGAAATCTGGCTGAATAGAAGTCCTACAACTAGAGAAGTAAAGAAAAAAGCACATTTCCCAGCCAGCATGGCTCTGTGGTTGAACGTCGACCTATGAACCAGGAGGTCACAGTTCTGTTCCTGGTCAGAGCACATGCCCGGGTTGTGGGCTTGTTCCCCAGTAGTGGGTGTGCAGGAGGCAGCTGGTGATTCTCTCTCCTCATTGATGTTTCTCTCCCTTCCTCTCTGAAATCAATAAAAATATATGTTTTTAAAAAGAAGAAAGCACATTGAGACTGGTAGGAGGGGCAGAGACGTGGACTAAACTGTTCTGACACCCATGTGTGCCTTTTTTTTTTTTTTTTTCATCAGGAGGGATATTTTGGTTGCAGGGCCTCCCGTGAGGAGCAAGGTATCCCAACCGCCCACCAGACCCCCAGCCCAGGGTTCCAGTGCCAGGAAGAGAAGTCCCTCTAACTTTGGGCTATAAAAACCAGCAGGGATTGTGGCTGAGTGAACGGAGGCTGCTGGAGACCCAGGCAGTCCCTCTTAAAGGGCCCATGCAAGAACTTACACAGTCTCAATCCCTCTGAGCTCCAGCACTGGGGCAGCAGCTTGGGGAGGAACTGGATTGTCTAGCATTGGAACAAGAACTTGGGGGCGGCTTTTTCCCAGATGGGTTCTCGCAGGGATCATTGTTCCTATGCTGAGACCTCCCCCATCACAGAGCTGACTGGCAGCCATATCTGAGTTTCCATTAGCCTGGCTCATACTGTTCGTTTAGCCTTGATGATTCCCTGAGACCCTGCCCCGTCCAACTTGCAGCCACACCCAGCTGTTTGCAGCTGTTTTTCCATATGAATAACCTGTCCTGGTTCCGGCTTCAGACTTTATTAAAATCTCTCAAACAAGCAGCAGTTGGCATCAGTGTGCCCCATTCCTCTCAATAAGAGGCCACTAGGGGTCTGGCACTAGCAGCAGCCTGACTTGCTTCACAGCTTGGCCTCGCCTGGACAATCCCAAGCCCAATACAAGTAGCAGCCATGTGCAGATCGCTCTGTAGCTCCTGCCAGGTGGCCTGAGAGCCAGTACACCCAGTGAACAGCTTCAGACTATACAAGATTACAACTCTATACATCCACGAGCGACACACTCAAGGGGCAGACTCAGTGAGTACCAAATTCCCTCTGAAGCAAGTCCTGCTCCATAGGGGTATCTTCTGCACAGTAACTCTTCCACTGTAGTTGCAGCTGGTCCTCACAGTCAATTGGTCTGGAGGTCATTTCCTTCCAGTAAGACCAACAGCAGTCAAAGCTCAATTACAAGACTGCACACAGGGGTACACCTAGAGTGCCCAGCTTAGGTGACTGGGGAGGCTGAGCCACAGGGCCTTACAGGACACCTACTACACAAGACCATTCTACCAATTTCAGGAGATATAGCAGCTCTACCTAATACATAGAAACAAACACAGGGAAGCAGCAAAAATGCAGAGACAAGGAAACATGTCACAAATGAAAGAACAAGAAACTTCCAATTAAAATGGAAGCAAACAAACTACTGGATACAGAGTTCAAAACAATCATTATAAGGATACTCAAGGATCTTAATGAGAGCTTCAAGGGATTTAGTGAGAATTTCAAGGATCTTAGAATTTCAAAGACATGAAAAAGGACCATTCAGAAATTAAGCCTACGCTAACTGAAATAAAGAATGATTTAGAGGGATTCAACAGTAGAGTAGAAGATTCTGAGAATCAAATCTACAATTTGGAATATAAGGAAGCAAAAAACACCCAATCAAAACAGCAAAAAGGAAAAAGAATATGAAGATAGTGTAAGGAGCCTCTGGGATAACTTTAAGCATACCAACATTCACATTATAGTGGTACCAGAAGGAGAAGAGAGAGAGCAAGATATTAAAACCCTATTTGAAGGAATAATGACAGAAAACTTCCCCTTCCTGGTGAAAGAAATAGACTTACAAGTCCAGGAAGCATAGAGAGTCCCTAACAAGTGGCCCACACCAAGACAAATCATATTAAAATGCCAAACGTTAAAAACAGAATTTAAAGCAGCAGGAGAAAAGCAGTTACTTACAAGGGAGCGCCCATACAACTTTCAGCTGATTTCTCAACAGAAACTTTGCAGGCCACCAGGGAGTGGCAAAAAATACTCTTAAGTGATGAAAAGCAAGGACCTACAACCAAGATTACCCAGCAAAGCTATCATTTAGAATTGAAGGTCAGATAAAGAGCTCACAGACAAGAAGAAGCTAAAGGAGTTCATTACCACCAAAGCAGTATTACATAAAATGTTGAAGGATATTCTTTAAGAAGAAGGAAAAGGCTGAGGAAAATATGAACAATAAAATGGCAGCAACTACATATTTAACAACAATTGAATCTAAAAATCAAAATAAACGAACTTGGAATCTAATGAACAAAATAAACTAATGAACAAAATAGAACCAGAGGCATAGAAACATGGAACAGACTGATGAATCTCAGAGGGAAGAGGGGAGAAGGGGCCGGTAGAGATTAACCAAAGAGCTTCTGTTGCATATATGCCTTACCTATGGACACAGACAATAGGGTGGTGAAGGGGACAGGGTGGA
>NW_005360677.1:252346-267626 GCF_000412655.1 Myotis brandtii
GAAAATGAAAATAAAAAAATAAAAATTCATACATTAAAATATGTTTAACCCAGCTATTTTCAACCTTTTTCATATCATGGCACATATAAACTCTTACTAAAATTCTGTGGCACACCAAAAAATGCATTTTTTGCTGATCTAACAGAAAATAGCTATACTTTTTATTCATTCACAGCGGAGGCTATTGTTGCTTTGGCTGTTGTCATTTTTTAAAAATAGCCCTAACCGGTTTGGCTCAGTGGATAGAGCGTCGGCCTGCGGACTGAGAGGACTCACTAATCTCTTCCTTTCACGAGGCCTGGACGTGCCCAGGGCTTCCCACTCCAGGGTGGCAGGAAAGCCTCACCCCTGTTCCTTCTAGCGCCCTCATATTTTTATTTTTTAAATATATATTTTTTTACTGATTTCAGAGAGGAAGGGAGAGGGAGAGAGAAATAGAAACATCAATGAGGAAAGAATATCATCAATCAGTTGGCTGCCTCCTGCGTGCCCCGTACTAGAGATCAAGTCTACAACCCGGGCATATGCCCTGACAGGGAATCGAACTATATGACCTCCTGGTTCATAGGTCAACTGTCAACCACTGAGCCACACCAGTCAAGCCTGTTGTCATTTGTTTGTTTGTTTTAATTTTTATTGTTGGAAGTATTACACATTTCCCCTTTTTTCTCCCATTGACTTCTTGTAGCCCGCCCCTGCCCCCCTTCCCAGGCCTTCACCATCCTGTTGTCATTGTCCATGGTTTATGCATATATTCACACAAGTTTCCTGTTTTCATTTTTTAATTTGACAGTCTAAGGGAAAAGAGGTCAGTGCTTCTGACTAAATAGTCAGGCATTGCATGTTCTAAAATTTAGGGGGTACACCAGTATGCCATGGCATATGGTTGAAAATAGCTAGTTTAACCTCTTGGCATATTTAGTTTCCTTATCCCCTGGCATAATTCATTCTTCACTCTAGTTCCCAAACTTTGAGATAGGATCAGACATATGCGGTTTCTTCATATTAAGTATACTTTCAGGTTAAATTTCTTAACATATTACTATGGCTGTTTGAGAGTTTGGTTAGAATAGTGGTTCTTAATCTGACTTTTTTTTCTTTCTTTTTTTTTTTTTCTTTGTGACTGTCTTTAATATTAATAGCCAGAGGTTGTATAAATACAACCTCATAGTGGTTGTATTTTTCTAAAAACTCCAGATGATTCTAGGGTGCAATCTGGATTGAAAACCACTGTGATAGAAACTATGCTGAAAGAATTTTCATATTTAAAAAAATATTTACATATAAGATGTGAGCCCTTAGACTAGATTATTCCACTAATCACATCCTAGGGAAGGTGAAGTCTATGGCTGGTTTAATCTACAGATTTTAGGACAAGGTAATGCATTTAACATACATGTAATGCAGCGTTCCTCTGTACTGTAACTTTTATTCCTTTCCTAGGGTGCTGTAACAAATTACCACAAACTGGGTGGCTTAAAAGGACAGAAATTCATTCTCTCATAGTTCTAGAGGCTAGATATGAGGAACTAAGGTGTTGCCTCTAGGGGAGGATCCTTCCTTTCCTCTTCCTAGCTTCTGGTTTCTTGACTTGTAGATGCATCACTCCAATCTGTGTCTCTTTTCATAATATGGTATTCTCTTCTCTATATCTTTGTCCAGATCAGTCATTGGATTAAAGCCCACCCTAATCCAATATGACCTCATTTTAACTTGATTACATCTGCAAAGATCCTATTTCCAAATAAGGTCACATTTGTATTACCAGGGATTAGGACTTCAGCATATTTTTGGGAAATGCAATTCACCCACAATAGGCCTCATGCCTAATAACCACCTATCCATCTAGGAAGGGAGCCATTGGTCATAAAGGGAAATGAGTAAGAGATAATGTGAAATTGCAAAAACTTATTCTCATTGCAGGAGAAAAGCATTCAGAATTTGTGTTCTGATGAAGATTTAGTTAAAATATGAAAGCCAGGGAAAATCTTCCCCCTTGATTTTTAATTTTACAGTTTAACATCTCTGGACAGTAGTGTGGGGTATCTGTAGAGTGCCAAACAGGTTTCCTGAAGTTTCTCTGCAAATTATTTTCTCTGCAATTATTTGGTCACATTTTTCAATAAGATGTTCGTTCCAGCCTTGTGCTTTTAGAATCACACCTGTGACTCAAGAGATTTTGAAGGTATGGAGTAGGGCCTTGGAATTGGTACTTTGAACAGTACTTCAGGTGGTCCTTATGCCTGGGAACCTTTGGGAAACACAATATATGGGGTGATAAAGCAGTTGTTATTCATCACTGTACCATCTGAATAGTTTGATTTTTGAAGGAGATTTGAGATTGAGTCTGGATATGGGAGATGGCTTGGTGCTATAGGCCAAGGACACTGCAAATATTTCATTGGCTCCTTATCTGATGATCATCAGAATCATCTGAGAAGCATTTAAAACTACAAGTGCCTAGATTCAATTTCAGAGATTCTAATTCAAAGGGAAAACTTTTTCAAAGTTTTCTAGGTGATTCTAATAACCAGCCTGGTTTGAAGACCAGACCATTAATATAATACAAAAAGTAAAGTATTGAGTCATATGTCTATATTTAAATCTTGGTTTTTTCACTTTTAAATCTTATGAACTTGGGCAAAATGATTAATATTCTTTGATTGTTGTTGTTTGGGGGGTTTTTTTTACTTGGTTTATTATTTTTAATTGATTAAAAATTTTATTTTTTAATGTGTTTTATTGATTTTAGAGAGGAAGGGAGAGAGAGAGACAGAAACATCAGTGATGAGAGAGAATTATTGATCAGCTGCCTCCTGCATGCCTCCCACTGGGGATTGAGCCCTCAACCTGGGCATGTGCCCTGACTGGAAATCGAACTCACTACCTCTTGGTGGACAGGACAACGCTCCAACCAACTGAGCCACACTGACCAGGGCACTTTGGTGTTTTTTAAAGGGAGACTACTTACAAGGTATAATTCCTTGTAAGCCTACAATTAGATGAAGGAAATTGGTGAAAATTTCTCATCCTAAAACTGTAGAGTCTGATATTCTACTGTACTTATTTTATGGATAAATGATAATATTTGGGGTTATAGCGAATCAATAATAACTAGCTGTGAGCTTTTTAATTATTAAGCATACTGCCTCTTGAATTAACCACCTTTCTTCTCTTTAAGATCTGGTTACCATGGACCTGCGACAGTTTCTTATGTGCCTGTTCCTGTGCACAGTCTTTGCCTTGAGCAAGCCCACAGAAAAGAAGGACCGTGTCCATCATGAGCCTCAGCTCAGCGACAAGGTTCACAATGATGCTCAGAGTTTTGATTATGACCATGATGCCTTCTTGGGTGCTGAAGAAGCAAAGACCTTTGATCAGCTGACACCAGAAGAGAGCAAGGAAAGACTTGGGTAAGGTGCCAGCCCTCAGGGGCTGGTTCGGATACTGACATTTCTTTATAACTCAATTCATTCTTTTTTTTCTCTCTGACTCAGTCACCCAGTAAAGTTTTGTTGAACTACATCTTATGAAAGCTAATCACAGAGTTGCTACTACTAAAATGTAATTAACACTTGCTCTTACACATTTCTCCATTGAATAGCTTTTTACCTCAGTCTATAAAGCAAAGTCATTTTTGCATAAAAGTACCAAATATTAAAGGGCCCAGCTTGATCCCAAAGGAACATTACCTGGTAGGGGGAGAAGGGTGTAGTTTCTCATTCTTGCCCCTTTTAATTTTTAAAACCTTTCCTGACCTATTGCCCAAGCCAAGTGTTTGAGTGGCTAATAAAATGCAAATTAAACCTCTGGACTAATTTCTCTAAAGTTTATTATTTCCTAGAGTGTCCCTCACCCTCTTTGTTTTCAATCTCAGATATTAGCTTAATTAAAAACAAAACTTTTTAGAAGATTGTAATGGTAATGGTCTTAATGTCAGAGTATGAGTTGCTGTTTCAGTAACAGCAGGCCATAGTTAGATTCCATGGCTCTCTCAGCCAGTGTCTTTTTACCTAAACCCTTGATTTTGGTAGAGTCCCAGTGGATTATTTCTAACTGAAGATCTGAGAATGTCTTTTGGCTCTTCCAAAGCCTTACTTTTTAAGGAAATGCAGGTTAATTTAATGAGCATTTTCTCTTCAATGATCATGGTGGTGTTACTTTCTGAATTATATTCAAGAGATTTGTTGGAAAGTTGTACCACATAGAAACTTCCAAAAATAGTTTGTCATCATGGCTAGTGCCATGATTAGGAGACATTATAGGGTTTGTTTTGAGTGGTATTTCAGGATAAACTTATTTTATTTCTACAATATTTTATTCTTTTTATTATTGATTTTGAGAGAGAGAGAGAGAGAGAGAGAAGCATCATTGAAAGAGAAGCATCATCGATTGGCTGCCTCCTGAACACCCCCTTGGGGATGGAGCCTGCAACCCCAGGCATGTGCCCTAACTGGGAACCGTGACTTCTTGGCTCCTGAGTCGATGCTCAACTGTTGAGCCACACTGGCTGGCCTACAATATTTTACTCTTTTTCTCTCTCTCTCTTTCTCTCTCTTTTTCTACAATATTTTATTCTTAAACACTAAGAAATCAGAAGATTTTTCTAGGTAGAATGAGAAACTGTCCTAAAACACTTGAAAGTAGATAAAGAAAACAAATACTATTAAAGAGTCAGTTTTCTATTAGGTTGCTTTTCTAACTTTGAGAGACCGTGATCACTTTTCATTTTAATCTTATAAATGTGCTAACATTCCCGGCTGAAAATAGAGCTGCATGAGGGAGTTCTCATTCTTCATGTCTTGCCTATTAATGTGCATGTCCAACGCACATTTTGTCTGCACATGTTTCTCTGCAGAATTACTCTTAAATAATGAAAGGCCCTTTGGCTTAGTGTCAGTCAGGCTCTGTGCAGGTAGTGGAATAGCTCTAGTAACAGTTTTTAGTAGAGAGAATGATTCTTTTTTTGTCATCAGTGAATATCAAAAGTGCAACACATGAGCAGACTCCATTTTTTGTTTGAATAAGATCATACTTTTTATGGAATGTATGAATGAGTCAGGTACTGTTTGCTTCTCCCTAATTTTGGAAATAATGAAAAATATCCCCAGTTCATAAGGTAACATACTGTTAGAAGCAATAATTCCTGGTGAATTTTTTTTTTTTAACTTATTCACTGTGGCATTTCTAAACATTGTTTTGGTAGGTGACTATACACCAGACGTTGGAAACAACAGATTCCCCTCTTCCATCTATTCTAGAAGGCAAGTAATTATTAGGAGACAAGATTATTGTTCATACCTGTAGTTGTAAAAATTCACTTTTTTTTTAATCCTCACCCGAGGATATGGTTTTATTGATTTTTTAAAATTGTTTTTATCTTTTTATTGTTTTTCTTTTTTTTTTTAAATCTTTTTTTTTTTTTTTTAAATTTTTTTTTTTTTTTTTTTTTTTTTTTTTTTTTTTTAATCTTTTTTTTTTTTTTTTTAAGAGAAACATCAATAGGTTGTCTCCTATACATACCCCAATGGGGGATCATATCCACAACCTAGGTATGTGCCCTGATTGTGAATTGAACCCCAACCTTTTAGTTTTAGGGACAATGCTCTAACCAACTGAGCCACCTGGCCAGGGCAAAAGTCACAAATACTATTTGTAGTTAATCCTCACCCGAGGATCTTTTTTTTTAAGAGAAACATCAATAGGTTGTCTCCTATACATACCCCAATGGGGGATCATATCCACAACCTAGGTATGTGCCCTGATTGTGAATTGAACCCCAACCTTTTAGTTTTAGGGACAATGCTCTAACCAACTGAGCCACCTGGCCAGGGCAAAAGTCACAAATACTATTTGTAGTTAATCCTCACCCGAGGATCTTTTTTTTTTCCATTAATTTTTTTTGGTAAAATTTAGGGTTTTTTTCTTTTTTTTTAATTTAAAAATTCTTTATTGTTTAAATTATTACATATGTTTCCTATTTCCCCCATTGACCTCTCTCTGGCCGCTCCCACCCCCCAGCACATACCTCACCCCCCTACTGTCTGTGTCCAAGTTTTTTTGGTTGTTGTTTTTTTTTTTTCAGAGAGTAGAAGGGAGTTAGGAGGGAGGGGGAAAGAAAGAGAAAAACATCGATGTGAGAGAGGCACATCAATTGGCTGCCTCCTGCACACCAAGGATCAAACCCACAACCCTTCCTTCAGTTTGAGGGCTGACGCTCTAACCACTAAGAAAAACTGGCCAGGCCTTCACTACTATTTTTAAATCTTTATAGTGATAGCTACTAAAGAACTTTAAAACAAAATTTTAAATTCCTTTTTTTATTAAGAATGCTGACAAATAGAACACTTTTTCTCTATGTGTTATATTCTCAACCTCACTCCTCCACCTCAAGAAGTCTAAATTCATTTATGGGTCCTTAAGGTGAGGATTTATTTGTTTTTTTGTGGGGGTTTTTTAAAACACTTTATTTTACTTTTGAGATTTTTATTTTATTTTTTAATATATTTTTATTGATTTCAGAGAGGAAGGGGGAGAGGGAGAGAGAGATAGAAACATCAATGATGAAAGAGAATCATTGATTGGCTGCCTCCTGCACACCGCACACTGAGGATTGAGCCTATAACCCGAGCATGTGCCCTGTCTGAGAATTGAACTGTGACCTCCTGGTTCATAGGTCAATATGAACCACTGAGCCACCATGGCCCAGCTATTGTTTATACTTCCATGGAAAAGTAGACTGAGGCCAATAAAATTAACTTTCCCAAATGGGTAGAGAATGGAGGCTGGGGAGCCTGACTTATATTTTTATTTATTTATTCCATCATCATCTACCCTCCTATACCCTCTTTGTCTCTTTTTAGAAAAAGGTTGCCTACCACTGTATTAAACATTGGGGTAGTTCTGTTGAAATAAATAGAATGACATTCAGCCAACATCAATGAGAAAAGCCCATCTTGAATAGTCATGTCTTTTTTTTTTAATCTGAGTGATCCTTCTTTTTAGGCTACTTATTATAACTTATAATAGCTTAAAATTTTCTTTTGGGAGCCCTGGCTAGTGTTTCTTAGTGATTAGAGTATCAGCCCACGCACTAAAGGGTCTCAGGTTCAATTCCTGGTCAAGTGTACGAATCTGGGTTGCAGGTTCAATCCCAGACCCAAGTTGGGGCAAGTGCTGGAGGCAACCAATCAATGTCTCTCTCCCCCGACCTCCCCTCTAAAAATCAATGGGCCCTAGCTGGGTTGGCTCAGTGGATAGAGCATCGGCCCGTGGACTGAAGGGGGTCCCGGGTTCGATTTAAGTCAAGGGCACATGCCCGGGTTATGAGCTCGATCCCCAGTAGGGGGTGTGCAGAAGACAGCCGATCAGTGATTCTCTTTCATCATTGATGTTTCTATCTGTCTCTCCCTCTCCCTTCCTCTCTGAAATAAATAAAAATATGTTTTAAAAAAAATCAATGGAGCCCAGCTGGCATGGCTTAGTGGTTGGGCTTCGAACTATGAACCAGGAAGTCATGGTTCGATTCCCAATCAGGGCACATTCGGATTGCAGGCTCAATCCCCAGTGTGGGGTGTGCAGGAAGCAGCCAATCAATGATTCTCTCTCATCATTGATGTTTTTATTGCTCCCTTCCTCTCTGAAATCAATTTAGAAAATTTTTTATAAATAAATACATTTAAAAAATCAATGGAAAAATATCCTGAGGTGAGGATTAATAAAACAAAACAAAATAAATTTATCTTGGGAATGGAAGGGGCTATGATATCTTGCCCTTTTTATCTGAATGGTATAGTGGCACTGTTGGTAGCCAATATCATTTGGATGCAAACTGGACCCCACAATAGATAATTCAGACATTTTAATACTGGTATAGCTTATTTTGCTACAGGGTTAAAGTTGCAAATAATTTTTTGTCCTATGTCCATGTAGATAAAGGAGGGTATTTAAGAGATGACTTCTTACTGCTTTATCTTTTACTGATTTAACATTTAAAATCAAAAGCTACAAGATTACACATTCTCTGAAGGAAAATGCTTGTTAATTATAGGATGTAAGTTATGCCTAACACCATATCATATCAATATGAGTCTTCTCATAGTGACCCTCATACTCTGATTCTAATCACTTTCCAATGTATTCATGAAATGGGAAAAGACATTATTTGATACCAAGTGACAGTCTTTTTCAATCCTGCATTTAATAGAGCATAAGAATATGCCAGGGTTTCAAATCTGTTAAGAGTTTTGATTTAAAGTTCCTATTCTAGCCCTGGCCAGTGTGGCTGAGTTGGTTGGAGCATCGACCTGTACAACAAAAAGGTTATGGGTTCAATTCCAGATCAGGGCATATGTCCAGGTTGCAGATTCAATCTCCAGTCAGGGTGTGTATGGAAGGCAACTGGTTGATGTTTCTCACTTTTTCCCTCTTTTTTCCTCTCTTTCTGAAATCAGTAAGAACATATCCTCAGGTGAGGATTAAAAACAAAAAGTGTAAAGTTCCTTTTCCAAACTGGGCCACTTACTTGTGTGACTTTGCATGTTATTTTAGCTTCTATGAATAGTTGATTGTATCTTTAAACTGAAGTTTTCAAATGCACATGTTTTGAAATCCTTAAATTAAGATAACAGATCTAGTGAAAAGAAGCTCAGGAAGGGCAAAGTATGTTGATTTTTGAGCTTTGTAATTGTGCTTTATCATGCGCATGCTAACCCTCTCAGCTTATTAACATTCTCATAGTCATATGCGTTCTTCCCACATTATTTCCTCAGTGTTCTCTGTTTTTGTGGTTATATGTAGAAATCCAGTTTGACATAGTATATAATAAGCTACTGGCCATTTTTTAGAATAGCTTGCTTCTGTCTTTGTGTACCTGTTTTGTTTTGTTTTTCTTTTTAATAATTTTTTTAAAAAATGTTTTTATTGATTTCAGAGAAGACAGAAGAGGGAGAGATAGAAACATCAGTGATGACAGAGAATCATTGATCAGCTGCCTCCTGCATGCCCCACATTGGGGATCGAGCACACAACCCAGGCATGTGCCGTGACCGGGAATCAAATCATGACCTCCTGGTTCATAGGTTGACACTCAACCACTGAGCCATGCCAGCCGGGCTTAAATAATTTTGATTGAGGTATAAGTGATCTCAGAACTATTTTTGATATTGTTAAATTTTTTTAAATATATTTCAATGATTTTTTACAGAGAGGAAGGGAGAGGGATAGAAAGTTAGAAACATCAATCAGCTGCCTCCTGCACACCTCCTAGTGGGCATGTGCCCGCAACCAGGGTACATGCCCTTGACCGGAATGGAACACGGGACTTTTCAGTCCGCAGGCTGACACTCTATCCACTGAGCCAAACCGGCTAGGGCTGATATTGTTAATTTTTAACAAAAGTGTTATTTTTTTTTTAAGGAGCTGAATGTTTTAAAGCCTGGTTTAAAGTTTTGAATTTTTAGAAAACCATGCCAGTAGTTGTGATTATATACCAAGAAATTGAGATTCTCCAAAAAGCAATAAAAAATATTTGCATGTTGCTTGATACAAAGAGTAAAGATAGGAATGGATATTCACTCCTGAATCCTGACCATCGTCTGAAGCCTATCGAGAGAGAGAGAGACGGGGTTTGCTTTTGGATCCAAGTGAACCAGCCATGGACTGTGCTTAGCTTTATCCAGATGACTCATTACAAACCAGTAACAGGTCACTTAAGAGAAAAATTTTCAGTTGCCTATTTGGCAGTTTTGTTTTGAGGATAATTTTTATTTCCGTGCTTTAATCTTGGGCAACAACATCTGTTGTCACAGCACACACCTGGCTAAATAAACCCAGAGCCTTGTGTCCTTTTAACCTCTTGCTGGATTTCTCTGCATTTTCTACAGAAAGATTGTAAGTAAAATAGATGGCGACAAGGACGGGTTTGTCACTGTGGATGAACTCAAAGACTGGATTAAATTTGCACAAAAGCGCTGGATTTACGAGGATGTAGAGCGACAGTGGAAGGGGCATGACCTCAATGAGGACGGCCTCGTTTCCTGGGAGGAATATAAAAATGCCACCTACGGCTACGTCTTAGGTAGGTCCCTACCACCTGGGGGAAAAGCCTTGTGGAGCTGGCACCTTGAAACGTAACTGTTTTGTCTTGTAGAATGATTGTAGATAAAATAGACGCGGATAAAGATGGGTTTGTGACGGAGGGGGAGCTGAAATCCTGGATTAAGCACGCCCAGAAGAAATACATATATGACAATGTTGAAAACCAATGGCAGGAGTTTGATATGAATCAAGACGGCTTAATCTCCTGGGATGAGTACAGGAACGTGACTTATGGCACTTACCTGGGTAAGGGGCAAGATGTCAGCCTGGCAGAGACCATGGTCTTGAGTCAAAGAAACAAATGGGTCACGCAGTGAAGGAAAGGAAGAAACTGCTTACCTTCAATAGCTCAGTGCTGAGCTGATTGCCCTTTATTTTATTAATTTTAAATTTGTATACTGTGTATTTTTTAAAATTTATTTAAATTTGGTTTTTGACAGTCTGGAATCTTCTACATCTTTAGCATTTTATTTTATTTTTTTAATATATTTTATTGATTTTTTACAGAGAGGAAGGGAGAGGGATAGAGAGTTAGAAACATCGATGAGAGAGAAACATCGATCAGCTGCCTCCTGCACACTCCCTACTGGGGATGTGCCCGCAACCAAGGTACATGCCTTGACTGGAATCGAACCTGGGACCCTTGAGTCTGCAGGCCGACGCTCTATCCACTGAGCCAAACCGGCTAGGGCTACATCTTTAGCATTTTAGATATACATGTACCATGTTTTCTTTCTGTCATCCCTCAGAGGAACCGTTTTTCAGATCTTGTCTAAAAGGCTGTATTGTTCCTACAATACAAAGGAAAAGGCTTTGATATTTCTCTTTATTACATGGTCACATTAAGGTGTTGGACCTGAAACTCAAACCAAATTAGATTTCTTTATAGCTGGTGAAAATAGGAGGAAAATTAGTCTTTCCTTAATAAAATAAGATCAACTACAGCTCTCCTTGATAAAATTTAACTATTTCAGTATGCCTGCTTACTGAAGTTTAGAAATAAAAAATTCCCATTTGTTTTCTCTGGCACATGAGTTTATCATCCTGCTTTGCAAATGCTTCAAGGCAAATAAATGTGATTTTGATTGCTTTCTGATGATTTGGTAGCTTGTGTGCTTGGCCACCTGTTAGTAATTTTCTTTTACTTAATACACTTTCCTGCAACTGAATGCTAGGTGGCGATCTTACTGAGTTAATGATTTAGGGTGTTTCTGTTAGTGAGATTCCCCTATTGTACATGGTTACAGTTGAAACAAGAATGTATAAATGTTCCTTCTTGCATTTTTATCCCAGAAACTAGGCAACTTTCTGTGTTAAAGCAGGTGTTTTCCACCTCTGACATTGAGTGTATAATGGTCTGTTTCCCCCACTAGATAGCCAGCTGTCCATGTTAATTACAGGACCTGCATGCATTTCTAGTGAAGAGATTTTTATTTCTGTGTTGGCTTGTTCTCATTCCTAAGACTAAAGTGGCAGTCTCTTTCCAAGCTTGGTACTTAGCCAAGAACCAAACATAGATTTCACCCAATTAAGAACACGTGTATTAAAAAGTCAGGGCAGATGGAGAGGCATTCGTGCTTCTTTCTCTCTGGCTGGCACCCAACATGCTCCTGATTTATTTGGAATTAATTATAAATACAAAACACAGGGCAGACTGTTGGTGATCTAAACAGAATGGTGTGTTAATAAATCTCAGCTCAGACCTAGGCACTCAACTGGCTGCCCAGAATTAATCTTAAACTCTTTGTATGATTATGTGCATAAAAATCTGTTGAGAGCTCTGTTAGCTCACAGGGCAAATGATTTGATGTAATGGGTATTTCTACTGACTGAGGCTGCATAAGCTGAAGCACTGGCTGGAGAAGCAATGTCTTTATAAGGCATCTTTCCCGGGAGGCAAGTGGGTGGGCAGTACCCTGGGGATAATGAGTTGTCTTACAGAAGTGCTGAGGAGTTTTTCGTGAGTGTGTTCTTGATTCAGTTTAGAGTTCAGGTACAAATCATCTTAGCTTTTCATTAAAATCGGTCGTAATGAATCTGCTTTCCACCAAAAGACCAGTAACACTATCTCTGCCACAAGTAAAATATGAAAAACAAAGATCCACCATGCCTATAACAAAACTAGATCAAGAGCCTACCCAAAGCTGTGTGCAGGCTGGTGCTTAGGACAGATAAAGCACTCTGAGTGTGATGGTAGGCACATGAGTTTAGTCATTGAAAAAAAAAGTATGTCAGAAAAGAAAAAGTTTGTCTTTTTCATCCTTGTGTATATGCATGTTTTCAGCCTTCTTGATTCCAGTGACCATGTTTTACCCTATGGAGGAGAAGAGGACTCTTAGCTGAGAATCTAGTCTTAATGTATAAGTTGTCTTCTGTTGTCTTGTTTATGTTATGTAGTTGGTACTAAAACATTACTTGTTTCGAAGAATTAACTTAGTATATGAAAAAAGTAATATTTTTCTTTAAGCCTATTCATAGCTTTGAATATACATATATAAGGTCCCCAAAACCTCAGATTCAATAAACTGTCTTACTGAGTTTTGACATTCAACAAATAATAAAGCTTCAAGCTGCTCACCTCTCAAAGCAATAGTCTTTTTTTAAAAAAACAACTGTGCTTAAAATTTGGATAGATAAAACTAGTGTTAAAAGTCAGCAGCGTGATATTGTTGAAGGGGCCCCGTGTGTCTTTTTATAAAACTAGTACCATATCTTTTTTTATTTGGTCAGTATGTTATAGGAATAATCATTCCTTACCTTTTAATATGGTGTCTTACTTTCAAAGTGGTGGTGTTCTATTGCTTGAATCCAAGTGGCCTATAATGGGAAAGAAGACCTTTGATATCTAGCTTCTTACTGGGAGCCTACTGTTTAATAAAAATAGCAATAGCTAACATTTATTGAAGCCAACTATATGCCAGGCACTTATATTTATTTGCTCATTTAAACCTCAACAGGCCCATGGGGCAGGAACCATTATCATCTTCATTTTACAGATGAGTAGATTGAAGCACAGTTAGGTTACTTGCCCAAGGTCACACAGCTAGGAAGTGTGGATTCAAGTTTGGATTCAAACCCAGACTGTGTGACTTTAGAATGATCACTGCACCTCAGATATAACTAGAAAACTCAAGCCCTCAAACAGCCTCAACCCCCAATAACTGAAGAATTATGTAATGGGTTACGTAGCCCAGGAGCCAGGGCTCCATGTTGAAGGGCAAATATTTACATTTGATTTGGACCTGACTTTAAGGCCTTTGATTACCAAAACTGAATGAGTGTCTACTCTGCTGCAATTGTACCTGTGTAATCAAGAGGTATTTCTTCATTGTTTGGTCTGTCTTTCTTGGAAGTTGATTCCCCGGCCCACACATTTTCATGTTTTCTGGAAGTCTTTTAAGATTTAACCTAAATTTTTGTTTTCTAGATGACCCAGACCCTGATGATGGATTTAACTATAAACAGATGATGGTTAGAGATGAACGGAGATTTAAAATGGCAGACAAAGATGGAGACCTCATTGCCACAAAGGAGGAATTCACAGCTTTCCTGCACCCTGAGGAGTATGATTACATGAAAGATATAGTAGTACAGGTGGGTGAAAGCAAGGATTCTCAACAGAAATGTGGTTTCTGTTTGCTGCTTACGCATCTTCCCCTTTCCCCTGTGTTTGGAAGAATGACTTGCTGTACAAGTGCTGGCCAGCTTGAGTCCAGGCTCTGTCACTGTTTTTCTCTGATCAAGTCATTTATCTTAGGTGCCGTAGGCTTTCTCTTTAGTATGACAGTATTTATCATCAAATAATGTATTTTGCCATTTCATTGCTGGTTTTCTATTGTAAGCACGAGAGAAAATATCCCATGACTAGTAATCAGGTACCGAGTAATAACAATGATACTGAATATTTCTCACTGAAGGCAGTTACCAGTAAAACATAGGCTGTAGCTGTAGACATACTCAGTGATCATATCTACTGTTAGTATGACTTCTGTATAACTAGGACCAACAGATCATCGTGGGCTTGGTGGATAGTTCATTATTGAGCAGTGCCAGTGTTTCTTCAAGAAGACTCATAGTTCTTTTAGGTTGAAACATAAAACAATGATAATATTTTATCATTTTCCTGCAAGAAGAACAGCAATTTCCTGTGGTTTAACCATATCCACACATATACATATAAGCATAAACATACATGTATATGTGTGTGTTTATGAATGATGAGTAGCTGCCTAAACGAATTCACCCCTATACTAACTTTAATAGTCTTTTCCTAATCTCTCCTCTCTAGGAAACAATGGAGGATATAGATAAGAATGCTGATGGTTTCATTGATCTAGAAGAGTATATTGGTAAGTTTCTCTTAAGAGGCTGAGAAGCTTTGGAAGAAGATATGTTCACCCATAGAGACAATTTACCCCATTGGTCAACTTTTAGCACATTAAGCCAGACCAGTGTGAGGAATAGTGGGTGTGGTAAAGTATTTGTAACAGCACTGTCCAACCAAAATGTAAATGTGAGCCACATATGTAATTTTAACTTTTTCATAGCCGTATCAAAAGAAAATGAAAAGAGCCCTGGCCCCTTTAGCTCAGTTGGTTGAGCGTTGTCCCGTGCACTGAGAGGCTGCTTGTTCAGTTCCCAGTCAGGGCACATGCCCGTGTTGCGGACTCAATCCCCAGTCAGGCATGCAGGAGGCAGCCAATAAATGTCTCTCTTTCCTTCTCCCTTCCCCTCTCTCTTCCCTTCTCTCTTCCTCTCTCTCTCTCTCTCTCTCTCCTCTCTCTCTCATCAACAAAAACAGCCATGGCTGGTTTGGCTCAGTGGATAGAGCATCGGCCTGTGGACTAAAAGAGTCCCAGGTTCAATTCTGGTCAAGGGCATATGCCCGGGTTGCAGCCTCGGTCCCCAGTGGGGTATGTGCAGGAGGCAGCCGGCCAATCAGTGATTCTGTCACATATCATTGATGTTTCTATTTCTCTCTCCCTCTCCCTTTCTCTCTGAAATCAATCTACACTAATAAAAGAGAAACATGGTAATTAGCGTACGACCGCTACCCTTTTCATTGGCTAATCAGTGAGTATATGCAAATTAACTGTCAGCCAAGATGGCGGCCGGCAGCCAGGCACTGAAGCGAGCAGGGAGGCTTGCTTGCTGCAGACTCCAACGTTCCCCGCCTAACTTG